>NC_057862.1:380542481-380842481 GCF_019393635.1 Dromiciops gliroides | reverse complement strand
CAGTACAGAGAACTAAAGTCACTTACTCTTTCTTGGCTTCAGTTCCATATCTGTAAAAGGAGATCTTTGTTTACATGATGTCTGAAATCCCTTTGGACTAGAAATTCTATGAACCCATAAAATGATCTACTCCTAGAGAATGAATTTATAGAAGTCAAATCCAGCTTCTTCATTGGAACCCAGGGGAGATAAATTTGGTTATAGCTGAAAAGCATTTAAAATGAAAAATCATAATCCTTTTCCTTCCCCTTAAGAAAGGGAAGAGACAGAGAGAAAGAAGAGATACAGACAGAGACAGAGAGACAGAGACAAAGAGAGACACAGAGAAACAGAAAGACAGAGACAGAGACAGAGACATGCAGAGAGAGACAGACAAGGAGAGACAGAGGCAGATACAAGGGCACACACAAATGCCAGGGATGAACCAGACCTAGAGCCTGTGGAATTGAATGTCAGTCTCCCTATGCATTTTTGGAAAATGTTAACAATGGGAGCGAAAGGAACAGGATTGTGCCAGGCTCCTAATTCCCTGAGTGCAGAGATGTGTGATGCTGCCTCCTTCACCAAGGGGCATTAATCATGTCAGCTCCCTTTTCTACAAGAATGACTGGTTTAATGGGAAACTCCAACCACCGTCACTGTGCCTGGGGGTGGGTGGGAAGAAGGCAGCTTGGTGATGGAGGAGGAGATGGATGTGAGGAAATTAGGGATGTGGAAAGCACCTTCAGTTATTTTTATTGGGGTAGGGGCAGGCAAGGTGTTGATCACGAAGCAGGTCAGACAGTTTGAGATACAATTATTTTCTGCCAACTGAAAAATGACTTCCTCCATGAAGCCTTCTCACATTTCTTAAGTTGGAAATATTCATTCATTCTTTGGCACCTGAAAAGTATTTTTGTACTTTAAAAATGAATTTATTGCCTACCCCTTTGTATCATAAGTATTTAATCTATGTATCTTATATTCACTAGGTAGCCAGAACACCACATAGGGTGATGGAATCAGGAAGACCTGAGTCCCCCTTTGTCCAAGTCACTTGGCATCTTAGCCTCAGTTTTCTTACTTGTATAATGAAAATAATAATAGCAAACTTAACTTTCAGGGTTGTTGTGAGGACAAAAGGAGATAACCTATGTAAATTGCTTTCTGAACCTTAAATCAGAATATAAGTGTTAATTACTATTGTTGCTGTTCCCTCTAAGCTCACAAAGTTACAGAAGCTTAGAGTTAGAGGGGTCCTCAGAGATCATTTAGCCCAGTCTCCTCTTCTAACAGGTGAAAAAAATTGAGGTCCTAAGAAGCGAACTGCATGCTGTCTAATGTCAAGTAGTTTTTTTTTTGTTTTGTTTTGTTTTGTTTTGTGGGGCAATGGGGGTTAAGTGATGTGCCCAAGGTCACACAGCTAGTAAGTGTCAAGTGTCTGAGGCCGGATTTGAACTCAGGTACTCCTGAATCCAGGGCCGGTGCTTTATCCACTGCACCACCTCGCTGCCCCCTCAAGTAGTTTTTAAATGAAGATACATAGGACCACATATTTGGAAGTGGAAGGGACTTCATTCTACAGGTGAGGAAAAAGAGTTCCAAAGAGAAAGGTTTTTTTTCTTCCAAAATTTGAGACCAAGTTCTCTCCCTCCCAAATCAGAACTTTTTCCACCATCTGACATTTCTACTCTTCAGTTCCATTTAATTCAAGTACTATTTACTGAGTTCTTCTTAGTGGGCCAAATGTTAGGTTTTAAGAGGGCTTACAATCTGTTAGGGGGTTGGATCAGAGAGGTTCCCAAATGACTGTAACTCAACCCAATTCAATTCAGCTTAATCATTTATCAAGCATCTAGGATATACAAGGCACTTCTCTGGGGTGGGAGTGGAGTTGGAGAGGTAGAAAAGACAAAACATTCCAGTTCTCACTTTCAAAGAGTCTATATTCTGTTAGTTGAGAGATGAGATTGGGAAGAGGGAAAATATATCCATTGTCTATAATGTGCCAAGTACTGTGCTAAATACTTAAAAATATCTCATTTGATGCACAGACAACCTAGGGGGTAGATACTATTATTGCCCCCACTTCAAAATTGAGGAAACTGAGGTACATAGAGGTCAAGTGGCTTGACTTCTTCCTTAAACAGATAGTTTCTAAAGCTGAATTGGAACTAAGGTTTTCTTGACTCTAGACCCAGTGCTGTATTTTACTGTAACACCTAGCTGCCTCTAAGTTGGGGGTGGGAGGGATAAGGGGAGTATCACATTTGCAAAGATGACTAAATGCAATAAAATTTGAGGATTACAATTGAGGAATTAATACAATACAATTATTGAGTGTTTCACTTAGCACTTAATCTAAGTCTTCAAGCAAGTCACATTCTTAGCATATACTTAACTGAGAGATCCAGGACCTAAAACAAATTTTCTCTCAGTCTGTCTCTGTCTCTGTCTCTGTCTCTTTCTGTGGAGGGGAAGTAAGAGGAATGCGTGAATAAATTAATCACTCTGTGGCTACCAGAATCTCTTCTATTTCTTTTCCAATTACCATGGTTTAGAGGAACAGACTCCCTAGGTAAAACAAAGAACCTTCTCAGACTTCCAATTTTTTTCATCTTCATCCAGTCTATTTCTGACATTGACCACTAGAGACTCTTTCTTTTCTCCCTTACTTTATACTCCCTAGAACTTCCATTCTAACAACACACTTTTTAAAAATCTATTTCTCTCTCAAATTCTTTCCATCTTTGATACCGTATGGGTCAATTGCCTCAGTTTACCCAAATAATTTGAGAAGACCACCAGGTCAGTCAGAGACAGATTTATTTCTTTGTCATGAGAATATTCCTCATGCAAGGAATGAGGAATGCTCTGATGAGCTCATGAGTTGTTTTTTTATGGAAGTTTGAGAGGGCCATCCACTCATGCAAAGGGTGAGCTCACAATCTAACATGCAATTCTGTCTCATACAAATTCACATGATTAGCTCATGATCAGGATATGGAGGCATGCTCAGATAGGTTTGAGAACTGGGGGGAAGGGGAGGGAGAAAGGGTGAAATCACTCCACCCATGTAAGGAGGGAACAAACAGGGAGAAGGGAGAGATGGTATGAGGAGCTGGTACCAGGAACTAGGGCTTAGGAATGCAAGAAGGGAGAGGCAGGATCAGGGTGGGTCTATGCTCTCCTTCTTGGCCACAGAACAAGGGGGAATGAGGTGTGTTTTAGCAATGGGATGGAATATGGACAGAATGGTCTAACAATAACAGGGACTGGGGGACTGGGTACATTCCAGACCCCAGCCTCAGAGTCTGAACTGACTCAAGTCCACCATATCCCACTCAGTACTCATGTAACCTAAACTTTTGAAAACACTTTTTCCCTGGCTGCCCTCTCTAGTACAAGATATGCAGGGGTGTTATGAGATTCAAATGAGATGATAGATATTATAGTCTTCAGATGAGATGGTGGATGTAAAACACTTTGAAAATGTTAAAGTGACAGATAAATGCCAGTTATCATTATCACCACCATCATCATTCTACAGTCACCAAGCCTAGAATCTGGTGATGACTTCATTTCCTGAGACTTCTCCTACACTTGTGATGAGCTTAAGCAATGTTTCTAGAGTAATACCAATGTGTGCTAGCAAATGTTTAACAACAGAGATCTCAGAGGAATATAGTACACACATGTGCACACAAACATATATATGGTCACACTTACATATGATTTTAGGTTTAATTTCCATTAACATTTTGCAAAATCTAGAAATCAACCAAACAAAAAATCAAGCTGCGGTTAGCAGTTGCAGATTTCTGAGGTGTAAAAGCTTACATTAAAAATTTAACAGTTCCCTCTCCAAAGTCAGTTAGTGCTGGCTCTAGTAAATCTCTGCATATAGACTTTTGCCCTTGCCCCTAGAAACAATATGTCAGGAAGTGGAAGAGAAGTTGGTTTATTTCTTTTGTTATCTGTATTGCACTTTATAGATACTCATCCTTACAACCCTCACTCAGCAGCCTTTGTTTCTTTGAGATTGTTCCTACAAATCCATATATCACAGTATCTCTATCCTTGTTGTCATCGTCATCATCATCATCACCTAAATGAAATTTTATGTATTGTCCTCGGCAATGTGCTTCTTTCCAAATCTGAATGAGAGGCTATTCGTGATTGCTACAATAGAGGGATGCATGAAGGTTATTGGGAGTCTATACATCATGAAAACTCAAGAAAACAAGGTGAAAATGAAAAAGTTCCAATTTAAAACTCAGAAATGGGAAAAACATTATTACTGAATCTTCCCTCCCAGTCCACTCAACATATGCAATCAGTTTGCAAATCTCATTGATTTTATCTCCACAAAATTCTTGACATCCAACCCTTTCTCTCTACTTATATGCAACTTTGCTCAAGTTCAGCCCCTTATCTTCTCTTGCCTGGTGTCAAGATAATAGAATGTGATAGATAAGATTTGGCAGATACTCAGGAGCCCACCTGAGTGGATTACTGGCTGACTTATAGTTGACTAGATTTTAAGCACATCTGGCTGGCACTTGAGAGTACTTAAGAAAGCATGGTTCTCAGAAGCTAACAAACTGAACTTCTGGCCCAGTCAACCAACCAGCTTAAAGAACCTCCCATTTCTGAGAGGGGTCAGGAAGGAGGAAGGAGAGCCTGCGCAGGGAGCTCTGTCTTTTTGGGTTCCTGACTTCACTGTGGTGGAGGAAAGAGACTCTAGAGGACTTCACAGGGAAATTGAGGAAAGATAGGATTGCCAGGCTGTAGGAATTCTATTCTCAATCTTTTTCTTTCTAGCTTTCAATAAACCCTTAAAAATCTAAACTCGTTTTATCAGTGATTTTAGTCAGTTTCCCCCAAAACTGGGGGAACAGATTAGAACCCACATTTAGAATTTAAAATTACACACTGGACTCTTTGGATTTTTCCACCTGTTTTCCAGATGTCTTTTTATTCCAGAGATGCCTAGGCCCCTCTGTCTGTCCCTGCCTGCCGCTCACATCCACCAAGCCATGGCTCATATTTCTGTTGGCTCTATTCTTAACTTTTCCACTTTTTGTCCCCTTTTTTCTACTCCCTTTTATGTATGTTTTCTTCCTCCATTAGAATGTAAGTTCCTGGAGAGTAAGGGCTACCTTTTTTTTTTTTTTTTGCTTGTGTATGAATTCCTAATGTTGAGCACAGTACCTAGCACATAGTAAGCATTTAATAAATGTTTTCTTTCTTTTTCCTTTCTTCCTTCCTCTTCCTTCCTTCCTTCCTTCCTTCCTTCCTTCCTTCCTTCCTTCCTTCCTTCCTTCCTTCCTTCCTTCCTTCCTTCCTTCCTTCCTTCCTTCCTTCTTTCTTTCTTTCTTCTTCTGCCTATATTTCTATCATATATTACAGCAGTTGGTTTATATCGAGGTTCCTAATTGATATTCCTGATTCTAGTTTCTAGCTCTTCCAATCCATCTTCCACAAAGTTGCCATACTGGTATTCCTAAAATACAAATACCAATTTACACAATAAAATATATAGCTTCTGTCAAAGCACAAGTCAACTGCCATCTCCTATGGTGGTTGACAATTATTTACTTGTTTTTGTTTTGTTTTCTGATATGTCCAATTATTTATTTATCTATCTATTTATTTATTTATTTATCCATTCATTAATTCATTCATTTGTTTATTTGTTTGTTTGCTTATTTATTCATTCATTCATTTATTTATTTATTTGGTTAGGCAATTGGGGTTAAGTGACTTGCCCAGGGTCATACAGCTAGTAAATGTCAAGTGCCTGTGGCCGGATTTGAACTCAGGTCCTCCTGAATCCAGGACCAGTGCTTTATCTACTGTGCCACCTAGCTGCCCCCAATTATTTATTTTTAAATCCCTTATAATATGATCCCAAACTATCTTCTGAGCCTTCTGTACGAATACTCTCCCTAATATCATACAGCCAAAATTGTCTTACCTTTGTTCATCATACAAAACACAATAATTACTGTTTTTTCTGCCTTTATACTGACTATTCTCCCTACCTAGTGTAACAATTGAATGATGCCACCTGCTGGAGACTTACTGTAGAAAAACTCTGCCATGAAGTGAAGGTCTTTGAGGGCAAGACCATGCATCTTTTCTTTGGCATCAGGAAGCGATGTTTGCTTGTGGGAGGAAGAAGGGGGAGCCTGGTGTTCTGTCTCCCGCTCTTTCCTGAGGACGCTGGTGGAGAAGGGAGCTAGAAATGTGCTCTCCCTTTAATAGATAGATGAATGTAGGCCTTTCTTTCTCTCTTTACCAAATTCTTATTCTCCTTAATAAATGCTTAAATGTGTAACTCTTGCTAAAGCTTATAATTTATTGGCGACCACTCATTAGATATTTTAGACAGACTAGCTAGAATTTTAGCCCCTTAACACTAGGATACATTGCTTCCTCACCTCTTCCCCCATAAAAACTCTTTCTTCCTTCATGATATAGTATAAAACTGATTTTTGTTACTTAAATTTTTATTGAAGCCTCCCTTCCCAATTACCTTGTATTTAACCTATTTCTATGTATATATGTCCATATACATATACATATATGCATTGTTTTGTTATATATGTACATATCTATACACATCTATATGTAGATGTGTACATGTATAGATATGTGGCAGGACCTTACAAATAGAAATAAATGTCTTTATTTCTATTTGTAAGGTCCTCTTTTTTCATGTGAGCAGTTTTGTGCTGAAAAGGCATCAAGAACTGACAAAGTACACATGTGAAAAAAAATTGCCAAATACATTTTGGGAGATAGATAGAGACTAATAGAACTAAAATGAACATTGAAAGAATGTGTTTGAGGCCATATAAATTATAGAGGCTATAGTACAAGGTGGTCCCTGAGCTCATTTTCATGTGGCTGTTTTCATTTTAAAAAGTTAAAACTTAACAAGTGATAACTTAAATATGGGATGATTAAATAAGAACTCACTCTTTCATAACTAATAGAAAAGTGGAATTTGTGAGTTATACCAGATAAAAGAAAGATGAGTCACTGAGCACCAGGAAGCTCTAATTTGAGCCATTAAGGTGGTTGAAGAAGCCAAAAAGAATGAAAGAACAAGCTGGATGGAGCTAAGTTGACGAGACCTTAGGAGGCAGTTAAAAATATAAAATTAGAGTCAGTTCACAGGAGGGCTTTAGCTACAAGGCTAGGAGATACTATTTTGCTGGAAAATAGCTGAAGCTCATCAGAAAAGAGCTGAATGCTTCTTAGTCCTCTCTAGCATCATCTATAGCTTTAAGTAGTTGCCTTTAGATAACTCAGATAGGATATTCTGTAGATATCTTAAACTCAACATTTCCCAAACAGAACTTAGTATCTTTTCCAAAAATCCCTCTCCTCTTCTGAACTTCTCTTTCATTGTACAGAGCACTAACATCCTCTCAGGCATCCAGGCTTCCAAGCTAGCCATTATTCTTGATTCTTCACTATAGCTTACCTCATATATCCAGTAAGTTTCCAAGTCATACCTATTTTCACCTCTACAACATCCCAATAATCTGTTGTTCTTAAATTCCCAACACCTGTCATATACTTTCCCTTTTGTCCTCTGACACAGCTATCAGCAGGTCTATTGTCATAATTGGAGTACTAGAATATCTTTCTAGTTGGCCTCCCTGACTCAAATCTGTCCCCACTCCAATTGATTATCCACAAAAGGTCTAAAACTAGAAATTCTGAAAATCAAAGAGATTAATTAAATGGAAAGTAATAAAACTATTGAACTAATAAATAAAAGTAATTATGAAAAAACAATAAACAAGATAAACCTTTGGTTAATTTGATCAAAAAAAGAAAGAAAGAAGAAAAACAAATTATCAGTATCAAAAATGAAAAGGTTGGAGTGAGCTCCCGAACTCATGACATGATCGCTCCAAAAATCATCCAAATAAGGTCATAGGAAAATGCCTGTTGCAGCAAAACTCACAGAAGAATGTGCTGAAATTATCTTCTAACCAAGAACGGCTTGGAAGGTCAGAAGGAGGGAGCTGCTCTGCTGATATGGGAGTCAGGCCCAACCCCACAGTCCCCCTGACACAGATCCAGTCTCAGGAAGTCCTCACCAGAGAAGGAGACCCCCCAGAGCCTCTGAATCAGCTGAAGCACCAGTGTTATCTAGAACTAAGCTCACAGTCTGGTGAGTGGGCTGAGCCCTGGGCAGGGGAGAGACTACAGGGTGCTAAGGCAGAACTTGGATTTTATACCCCTACTGAGAACCAGGTGGTAGGCTCGAGTAGAAGTGGCCCAGGTTGGGGAGAGGCACAGGCTCATCTGAGCTAACAACCACAACACACAAAGCTGGTTGATTGGGAAGTTGGTCTGGGGTTATCTAGGACCAGGAAACATGCCGGGCAAGGGAAGAACCTGATTCTCCTTAAATCATACCACCTGGACTTCTTAAGCTTGGGATCCTGCAGCCTGGAAACAGTGGCCCCACTTTAAGGAGCTAAAAGTCTAGTAAAAAAAAGGCAAAATAAGCGACAGAGACAGGTGAGGACCATAGAAAGTTTCTTTAGTAACAAGGAGGACTAAGGGGCACCCTCAGAGGAAGATGTCAACATCAGGGCCCCTATATCTAAAGCTTCCAAGAAAAATATGAATTGGTCTCAGGCCATAGAGGTGCTCAAAAAGGACTTTGAAGATAAAACTAGAGAGGTAGAGGAAAAAATGGAAAGAGAAATGAGGGTGATGCAGGAAAGACATGAGAAAAAAGTCAACAGCTTGAAAAGTCAAATGGAAAAAGAGGTACAAAAGCTCTCTGATGAAAATAATTACCTAAGAATTAGGATTGAACAAATGGAAGCCAGTGACTTTATGAGAAACCAAGACACAATAAAGCAAATCCAAATGAATAAAAAAATAGAGGGCAATGTGAAATATCTTCTGGGAAAAACTGCTGACCTGGAAAATAGGTCCAGGAGAGATAATTTGAAAATTATTGGTCTACCTGAAAACCATGATCAAGGAAAGAGCTTAGATACCATATTCCAAGATATTCTCAGGGAAAATTGCTCTGAAATTCTAGAAGACGAAGCTAAAATAGAAATTGAAAGAATCCACCAATCACCTCCAGAAAGAGATCCCAAAAAGAAAACTCCTAGGAATATTATAGCCAAATTCCAGAGCTCTCAGGCCAAGGAGAAAATATTGTAAGCTGCCAGAAAAGAAAGAATTCAAGTACTGTGGAGCCCCAATCAGGATAATGCAAGATCTAGCAGCTTCTACATTAAAGGACTGGAGGGTATGGAATATGATATTCCAAAGGGCAAAGGGAATGGGATTACAACCAAGAATCACCTACCCAGCAAAACTCAGCATTATCTTTCAGTGGAAAAAATGGGATTTTCATGAAAAAGAAGACTTTCAGATATTTGTGATGAAAAGACCTGAACTGAATGGCAAATTCGACTTTCAAATACAAGACCCTAGAAAACCATAAAAAAAAAAAATTGGAGCTGGGGGACATACCTGGGGTCATACAGTTGACAACTGTCTTGTGTCTGAGTCCAGGATTTGGCTGGGATACCCCTGGGTCCAGGGGTGATGATTTGTCTACTGTGTAACTTAGCTTGATGATAACATCTTTAGGGTTAAATTGAGGGGTGAAGGGAATTCATTGGGGGGGGAAGGGCAGAAGTGAAATCATACATGAAAGTAACAGGAAAAGGCTTATGGACTGGGGGAAGAGATGGGAGAGGAGCAGGGCAGTAAATGAATTTTACACTCATCAGAAAAGTCTCAAAGATCTTACACTCATCAGAGCTGCTTCAAGGAGGGACTGATAGACATACTCAACTGGGTGGAGTAATCTATCTAATCTGGGCCTTAAATGAGCCTAACACTCATCAAAATTGGCTCAAAGACCTCAATCTCATTAGAATTGGCTCAAGGAGGGAATAATGTACACACTCAATTGGGTGGAGTAATCTCTCTAACCCTGCAGGAAAATAGGAGGGGAAAGGGATAAAGAGAGAGGGGCAAAAGAAGGAAGGGTAGAGTGGGGGAGGGGACAGATAGAAGCAAATCCCTTTTGAAGAATGATAGGATGAAAGAAGATGGATAATGGAATAAATATCATGAGGAAGGGAATAGGATGGAAGAGAAACAGTTAGCAATAGTAACGATGAAAAAGAGAAAAGGGGGAAAATTGTACAAAAAATATTTATAGCAACTCTTGGTGGAGGCTAAGAATTGAGAATCAAGGGAATGTCCATCAATTGAGGAATGATGGAAAAAGCTCTGTTTTATGATTGTAGTGGAATGGACTTGTGCTACAGGAAATGACAAACAGGATGATCCCCGAAAACCTTGAAAGACTAATGAAACATTGATGTATAGTGAAGTGAACAGAGCTGAGAGGACATTGTGCATAGTGACAGCAGTATTATTCAATGAGTAATTGTGAATGACTTAATACTCTCAGCAGTGCAATGATCCAAGAAAATCCCAAGGAACTAATGAGGAAGCTTACTATGCACCCCTATAGAAAGAACTGATAAAAAGAACACTTGTGGATTGTACATATATAACCTGATTGCAATCTTGTGCGGGGGGTAGGAAGGGGAGGAACGAGGGAGGGAGAAGAAAATTTAGAACTCTAAATCTTATGAAAATGAATGTTGAAAACTACCCTTACATGTAAATGGAAAATGAAAAATAAATGTTTGTTAAAAAATGAAAAGGTTTAATCACTACCAATGAAGAGAAATTAAAACAAAATTTAGAAGCTGTGTGCCAATAAATTTGACAATCTAAAGGAAATAGATGAATTAAAATATGTAAATAAAATATATTAGAATATATTTAAATTATGTAAATATATAAATTCCTCATATTAACAGAAAAGGAAAGAAAATACTTAAATAAGCCTATCTTAGAAAAAGGAATCAAACAGGCCATCAACGAATTTCCTAAGAAAAAATTCTCCAGGGCCAGATGGATTTACAAGTAAGTTCTACCAAGTAAGTACTTAAAAATAAGCACAAGTAATTCTAATTTTAAATTTTTTTCACTTTTGTCTCTGGTTCTTCTTTCACAACATTACTAATGTGGAAATATATTCAACCTGATTGTGAATCTATAACCTATATCAGATTGCCTTGCTGTCTTGCAGAGGGGAGAAAGAAAGGGAGGGAGAAATTTTGGAACTCAAACTCTTACCCAAAAATAATGTTGAAAACTATCTTTACATGTAATTGGAAGAATACTATTAAGAATACCAAAATAATATGTTACACCCTTTGTGATGCTCTTTTAAGAGTGATTTTCTAGTTAAAAGTTTGTCAATGGTTAATCAGTTTAAGGTGGAAGAGGTGCTGTACAGTATGTTCTGATGAACTAACTCCATGTCTAACACTCTACTTGTATGCCCAAAGTTAAACATTCGGCATTCCCTCATCTGTTTCATTTTTCCTATCTGGGATTTTAAGAACCATTTTTTTGAGGAATATAGAATTTCATTGAGGAAATATGGACATATCTCATTTTATTGTGCTTCACTTCATTGCACTTTGCAGCTATTTGATTTTTCACAAATTGAAATTTTGTGACTACCTTGCCTCAAATAATATATCTATACCATTTTTCCAACAACACGTGTTCACATTCTGCTTCTGTGTCACATTTTGGTAATTCTCAAAATATTTCAAACTTTTAGATTATTATCATATATGTTATAATAATCTGTGATCAATGATCAGATATTTGATATTACTATTGTAACATTTTTGGGCTCCATGCACTGCAACCCATGTAAGATGGTGAACTTAATAGATAATTGTTGTGTATGTTCTGCGCGCTACACCAATTAGGCTGTTTACCCCATTTTTCTCCCTCTTTGGACATTGCTATCCTTGAGACATTTTAATATTGAAATTAGGCCAATTGATAACCCTATAGTTGCCTCTAAGTATTCAAGTGAAAGGAAAGAGTTAAGTGATACAGCAAACTTCATTGCTGTCCTATTTTTAAAAAATTGCCACAGCCACCCAAATTTTCAGCAACCACAACCCTGACTGAGTCTGAAGCCATCCACCATTTAGGAAGACTCTCCACAAAACTTGCTGAGAGCTCAGATGATGCTTAGCATTTTTTTTTTAGTAATAAGTATTTTGATTAAGGTATTATACTTTTTTAGATATAATATTTTGCACATTTAATAGACTAAGATATAGCATAACCATAACTTTATATGCACTAGGAAACACAAAAATTCATTTGACTTGCTTTATTAAGATATTTGCTTTATTGCAGTGTTCTGGAACCTAAACCTGCAATATCTGTGAGGTATGAAAGTCTGGGACTATGTGTAAGTGAGATAACAAACAACAACAACAGCTAGCATTATAAAGCACTTTAATGTTGCAAAGCAATTTACATACATTACCTCATTGATCCTCACAACAATTCTGAGAGGTGGATTCTATTATTATCCCCATTTTAGATGAGCAAACTGAGGCTGTGACATTCAGTGACTCGATGAGGATCACAGAGCTGTATTTGAATCCAGGTCTTCCTGACTTCAGGCACCCTTTGCCCCATACCAATTAGTTGTCTTTTTTTCAATTAGTTGTCTTAATATCATGGTAAACAATAGTATCTGGAGAACCTCACTATCTGTAAGGGAGCTTGCCTATCATTTGTACATTGAATACAATGCTTTCATGACAGTAGCAAACCCATCTGGCAGGTATTTAGTTCTCGAGGTGCATAAACTGAGTGTTACTGAAGAGAGTTATCTTACTTATGGTATTTATCAAGGAAATTTGTATGAGTTTAAAGTAGAATATGAGATAGCTAGGTGGAGGAGAGCTTTAATGTTCTGTTTTGCTATGCCAAGTCAAATGCTTTTCTGTAATCAACAAACAACAGAATCTTGTGTATTCTATAAATTTCATTCAATTAATTGTGACTAACGAAGATGATCTAGCAAAGGAAATAATTTGTTGAAAATCTGTCTGTTTTCTTGAAGGTTACTACTGATAGTTGTATACGCCATTTTCATAAAGGACTTTTATAAAGAAAAAAAGGTGGAAGAAAATATGGATTTTTTCAATAAGAGAGCAATGATGACCAAAAGGTGAATAACAAACTGAGAAGTTTTTTTGTGTGATGTATGCTATCCATACAGGAATGAAGGATTTTCAGGGCTTGAAGTCCATATTTTTTTAATGATAAATGCGAAAGAATTTGTAAATACTTACTATGGGCCAGGCACTGTGCTGAGTGGAATAAAGACAAAGTAAGCAAGACAGTCCCTTGCCCTTAAGCTCCATTCTAAGTGGCAAAGACAATACATAAAGATGAGATAGAGAGGAGGGAAGGGCAACTTGATAGGTAGTAAGGTTTAGAAACAGCCAGAAGGGGGCAGCTAGGTGGCTCAGTGGATAGAGCACCGGCCCTGGAGTCAGGAGTACCTGAGTTCAAATCCGGCCTCAGAGACTTAACACTTACTAGCTGTGTGATCCTGGGCAAGTCAATTAACCCCAATTGCCTCACTAAAAAAAAAAAAAAAAAAAAAAAAAAAGAAACAGCCAGAAGGTGATGTGGCGCCAGGCAAGATAAGACAAAAGCTACCTTACAACAGCCAATATATACCCAGATGCAGAGAGAATTCAAGTGAAGTCAAAATTTTTGATTTGCCTCAAGAACATATGTTATCCTGACTCATATGCCTCCCTATTATATATGTAAAATGATGTGACCACTTTTCCACATGTATATTATTGCATGCATCGCAGGGAAAGTGTGTCCTAGGTTTATGGGTTAACTATAATGTATTGATTATTCCTGCATTTCCTTTATACCAAGTAACTGTAAGGTTATGGTTGTTACTGTCTTGTCTCATTTAGGAAGTGTTTCATGTTCAAGAGTTAATATTATTTTCATCATTGTGACTGACTGATGTTAATGTAGGAAGGAAGCTTCACATTGCGGGCTGAGGAGCTATAGTGGCCAACTAGGGAAGTATTTCTTCCATAAAAGTTCAACTTCTAAGACCACAAGAAAGTTTGAGGTGACCATATAAGAACCCTTTCATGCCAGTGTGAGGGAAGTCTGCAGTAAGTCAAACATTATAGAGAAAAAAATTACTGACCATGCCATGAGGATCTATTAGGTTGGACACCCTCATGGATGATAAATGTATATACACGTGTATATGAATACACATGTGTACATATTAAGTTTATATAAATATAATGCATATATTATGTTATAGTATATGTACATGTATATATCCTATGTAGTATGTGTGTAAGTTGTAGATTTTATCCTAGTACCTAACACAGAGCCTAATAATAGTATATGCTTAATAAATGCGCGTGATAATTATTGTGTAGTATTCTTTCCTCCTGAAAATCACTTACTAGAACTTTGTTTATAATATTATCTTTTTCTGTATTACATATTTTATACTCTTAATGACTGGTAAGTAGGAATGTGTTTTTTTTTTCCTTCTTATCCCATATACCTAACACAATTGCATGACAATACAAGGGGCTTAATAAATGAATGTTATTAAATGTGGAATAGCTAAAGACAAATAGGGCAAGACAAATTGGAGTCAAATTGTGAAGGGCTTTACATGTGAGAAGAATTGGTTTATTGTCCTAAAGGAACAGGGAGCCACTGAAGCTTATTGAGCAAGCAAGATGACATGTTCAGATCTTTACTTTAAGACTATTAATTTGGTTTCTTTAGCAACTAAAGCTATTAATTTTAAAACTCTATGAAGTACAAAAGGAGGGGAAAGGAAGGATGCAAGGAAAGTAATCTGTTGGTCATTGTTGTTAGTTAAGGTAATATGTGATTAGGGACTGTGTTGTGGTCCTCTGAGTGGAGAAAATGAGGTGTGTTTGTAAGCTATGTTGTGGAGATAGCACTGACAAGATTTGGTACCTGATTAGATATGGGGAGCTAAGGAGATAGAAAAGGTAAGGATAACTCTGAAGTTGAAAAACTGAATGACTGAAAAGGATGGTATTGCCCATGACAGAAATAGGGAGTTAGAAAGAGGATAGGTTGGGAGTGGGGGTGGGGGATAGAGAAAGGAAAATAAAATTTCCAAAATGGTAGACATTAAGGCTAAGATACCTATGTGAAATGTACACAATTTTATAGTATATAGTTGTGATGTAGGTTATGGCTAATGAAAGAGATCAGGGCAATATGTGTAAATCTGGGAATAATCAGTATAAAGAATATTAGTATAAAAATAATGATCAGTTTAAAACATCACATACATAAAAACTTGGTAGTTGATAAGATAACCAAGAAAGGATGGGTAGCAAAATAGCCCTAGCCCTAACCTGGTATATACCCACTCATAGTACTGCACCCATGGGACATGAATAACTTAAGAGACTAGAAGTTATCCATTAGGCAGGTAGTAGAACCAGGATAGAGCAATGTTGTGAAAATCCAGAAATCAGAAAAGAGACTATTCAGAAGAAGTGGGTGTTCAACAGAATAAAAAACAATAGATATACATTAGTTATGGATGAGATACCAGAAAAGGCTTCTTAGAGAAGGTAGCAACAGCGTTGGAACTTAAATGTGGTAGAGAATTTCAATCATCAGAGATATGAATGAAAGACATTGTAGGTGGTATCAGGAAAAAGTGCAGAGGCAAGAAAATGAAGGGTATGTTCAGGGAAAAGAAAAAAAAATAATCCTTACAGTAATAGTAACTTACATATCCCCAAGCACTTTCATAACTGCTAGTTCATTTGATATCCACAAAATTTTCATGTACCAGGTGCAATACTCTTTTATAGATGAAAAATTAAAGGCAGAGAAGAGTGACGTTGTCCTATTTCACTTTGTTCCTTTTTAATACTCCATGTCTTCACAAAAGGTCCTAAGTTAATGAGCCAAGGTCTCTGAGGCATGAAGCATGAAGCATGATATCCAATCAGTTAGTTTTCCCTTTGTCATGTAAATTGTATCAGTGCAGATGAAGAATAAGCGTGACTGGTACATGGATTAAATCTGTGACTGAGGGGAGGGAATATTAACAGATCTCTATTTGGGTGTTATGCAAGTCATAGACTCATCATTCAGACATGGGCCACTATTAGTTTAATGACTTTGGCACAGATTACAAAAGACAAACTTCTATCCCAGGATCGCAGGCTGATAGGGCAAGAAGTTTTTATTCAAGGAGAATTAGAACAAAAGCCATAAAGAAGCCAATCCATTCTTATTTGATAATTTATTTATCCATTCATTCATTGATACTTGATTTTAAGTTGTGTCAGTCATGTCAGACTCTTCATGACTCCATTTGGGATTTTCTTGGAAAAGATGCTGGAGTGGTTTGCCTTTTCCTTCTCTAGCTTATTTTACAAATGTGAGAACTGTGGAAAACAGGGTTAAGTGACTTGCCCAAGGTCACATGGCTATTAAGTGTCTAAGGCCAGATTTGAACTCAAGTCTTTCTGAATCTAGGCCTGGTACTCTAACCACTACGCCAACTAGCTATCCTTCATGGAAATTGGGTTCCCCTGCCTGAAATTACAGTAGCTCTCATAAGCCTTACCCCCTGCTGATAAGTAAGGAAGTTTTGACCTTCTTTGTTTCTGGCCTGGGCCAATTTGCCTTTCTTTAGGCAACCTTGTGTCACCTCACTCTGAGGGCTCACAATATTAGTGCTAGATGTAGTGCAGATACTTTATTGACTTTAGCTTTACTGAAGCTCAGAATTCGATATCTCAGATAATTTGCAAGCTTTGGCCTCCTCAGTAGCAAGACTAGAGGCAGTGGGGGTGGGGTAGGATGAGCTGTGTGACTCTTTATCATCCTTGCTAGATGAAGATGGTGGTGATGGTATTGATGATTGTGATGATAATGACCACCACCATAATCATCCTCATGTCATCAAAGCCTAATCCATTGTCCATGTTGTGAAGGGGGTGGTCAGCAACACATAAAGTAATGCCAAGAAGGGTAATAAACACCCTGACTCACAAAATCATAGAATTTAAGAATTGGAAGATGCCTCAGTGGTCATCTAGCCTAACCCAACCAGGAAAGGAATTTCCACTGAAACATACCCACAAGTCATTCAGACTCTGAAATAAAGATCTCCAAGAAGAATGAATGGACCCCATGAGGGAAATGGCAGCTCATTCCAATTTTTGTTTTTTAGTCATGTCTGACTTTTCATTATCCCATCTTGGGCTCTCTTCGTAAAGATATTAGGATGATTTTTCATTTCACAAATAAGGAACCTAGGAAAATAGGGTTAAGTGACTTGCCCAGGGTTACATAGCTAGTAAGTGTTTGAGGTAAGATTTGAACTCAGAAAGATGAGTCTTCCTGATTTCAGCCCTGACCCTCTCTCCACTGTGCCACTAGCTCTGATTGTTAGGAAGTTGTTTCTGTGAAGCATTCCACTTTGCAATACTCCACCAAGTTAGACTGGCAAGATAAATCCTCCATGGAGAAGTTATTAATTTATTTTGAAGGGCAAGTCTGTACATTAAAGGCAAGCATAATAGTAAAGCTCATGAGTTTCCATTTGTATGCTCCCCAATAACAATCAGCCAGTGGACACAATTATCTATTAGCAAACATATTTACTAAAGTAGAATCCTCCCAACAACCACTATAACACATTTCCCCCATAAACCAAGGGAATACTCACCCACAACTACACAGGATATATCATAGTGGTAATGAGACCCATACAATATATATGTGTGGGGGAAAATACATCTTTTAGTACTAAAAGATCTGGAATTAATTTTTTTTTCTTTTTTGTGGTAGCAAGGAATTAGAAACAAAATAGATATCTATCAAATGTGGAATGATTAATCAAAATATGCTACATAAATTTCATAAAATATTACTATGCTGTAAGTAATGACAAAGATGAATACAGAGAAACATGGAATGATATATAAACTGATGCAAATTGATAAGAAGAGCTAGGAAAACGATGTGTATGATAATTAAAATGAAGGACTAGGTAATATTTTAAAAATTGGAATTGAGATCCCTAGGATGCCCAAGACACAAATCAAGAATTAGAGAATTACCCCCAAACATCTTCAAACAAATCATCAGATAAAAATATAGGTTGTACTTGCTTACATGATCAAGTAGAATTCCTGGAAGAAATAAGTTGTCAAATAAAATTAATGAGTACTTATGTATACATACATACACACATATATGTGTGCATATATATGCATGTGCATATGCATATACATGCACACATAAACATGTGCATGTGCATATGCATATGCATGTTCATATACATGCACACATAAATGAAATTAGGGTCCTAGGGGAAAGCATTGGAAAAATATGAGACAATTGGTGGATAGACTTATTAGGAGAATTAACGGATGAGCAAAAGAGATATAAAGTCTGATATATGTAATAGACTCCTTGAAGATATGGACTAACTAAAGTTAATAACTCTATAAGACAGAAAGAAAAAGTAAAATGAATTCAAAAGACTGAAAAGTAGAAGAAAATGTATTTTAACATAATAAAAATAATCAGAAAAACAACAGCAACAAAAATCCATCTAGAAAGATTTTGTTCTAGCTGGATTTTGTTTTTGTTGTTGTTTCTTTGTTAATGACATTCTTTTGGTAGATGGCTAACAGAATCTCTGGGTTAAGAGGTATGGACATATTAGTCACTTTATTTGAATAATTCAAAATTGTCCTATTAAGTAGTTTTACTAATTCATAGCAATTTTAAGAATGCTTCAGCATGTTTGTATTTCCATAGCCCCACCAACACTGACTTTTCTTATTTTTTGTCATCTTTGCCAACATAATAGATGAAACTTTAGGGATGCTTTCATATTCAGTTCTGCTGTCTTTTGGGATATGGAATATTCTTTATGATTTTCATTCGCTTGAAAATTTTCTCTTGATCATTATGTCATTTTATTCCTTCTTTTTTGGGAATGAGCTTTTATATCTTTCACTTAGTTTACTATATTTCTTGAATTGTCTACTTAAAGTGTACCTATTAATTGGATTATTCCTCAAATTGTTTCTATTAATCTAATACATAGATAGAGTAGTCAAAGTTTTAAGTTTTGTTATACCAGCAATTATTGTGATGCTACAATGATCAGCTTGACAGGATGGATAGACAATTAAGTTGAGTTACTTCATGCTTTCGTACCATGAGTTGACAAAACATACTAGAAAAAAAAATAAATACTGAAATCTCCTGGAAAACTATCAGTGCTTATGGTACTTAGCACTAAAGTGAGCAGAGCCCCAGTATAAATGATATGAACTGAAGATATAATGTTTCTGTTATTTGACCATACTGCATCATGAGGGGAAAAATCACCTAGGATCAGTTCTTACTTGTTATAGATATGTGAGGTCATTTTACTTCTTTTCATCAATATCCTAAGCAAAATGTTATTGATATTACAAATCAGTGCAGGGTAGACATGAGATAACTTCATTCATGAACCCAGATTACATGAAATAAGAGTGGAAATTGAAGAGTTACTTAAATTTGAGTAGGAAAATCTCAAGAGCCTGAAGGAACTGAAAATAAATACTTAGTGTACTCTCCAGAAATGATACCTAACAATGATTTAGATGCCAAAAATTATGTCAGCATCTTGGGGTACAGGAAAAGAGATGGGCATGCTGAGAATGGAATTTAGAAATGCTATTTTTGAGTCTGACAGCACAAATACAATTAATAGAATAATTATATTGAAATGGAGTAATTTTATAAACTACTATCTGCTATAATTATCATAACAAACTTACTCTCCCATAATTTTTGACAATGAGTAAAAAAAAAAAAATGAGGACATACACACACCCTTATATGCTGTTTCAGTACTCATGAATTCCTCAAACAATAGGTCAAAAAATGGTCTTTGGTCATAATGGTCATAATGACTTTTAAAAATATAGTTTGTTTTCATTTTGTTTTGTTTTGTTTAAATAGTGATTCAAGATCAGAATCTCCACCTGAATATATGGAAAGGTTTTCTTTAAGGACCCTAGACTTATTGATCAATGCAGATTTTGCAATGAAGTAGTAGAAGCTAGACAATATAATGCTGCAGATTGCAAACTGTTTATCATTTATTAGATGCCTAGTAAGACACAACTGGGTCACTGAAATTATGCACAAATAGTATGCTATCCTTTAGAAACTAAAAGATGACAAATCTCCATACTACATTCAGATTTAAGCCCAAAAATATCCTTGAGAATTCAGCAAATAAACTGTACTAGAAACAAAGTGTTATTACAGATAGAACTATTTCCCACAACTCCCAGGCAATAAACATTGTTCTCTCAAAGTTTTTCCTGCCAAGATGGCTGCTTGAAAAGAAGTAGAGGGCCCAACTACCAAACCCCTACTTCAGCAAAAACCTAAAAGTATCACTAGGCCAAATAGTGATCAAGTAATTAAAGGACCAGCTGCACTAAATATCTTCTTCCATTTTAGAAATGAATAAAAAGTCAGTACAAAGTCCTCAGGCAATGGGAAATTTTGCCTACCAGAAAAGTGAGCACTTTCATTCAGCCATACTAGCTGAAAGACTCCTAGCACACCAGAGATTGGCCAGAGACAGGTAAAGGCATGATATTGGTAGACAGCTAGAGGGAAAGGATTCTATGAGAAACCCTTAGGGTGGTCAAAACCCACAATTTGCATTTTGCAACTTACAGGACAGGGAGTAGAAGTGACAAGTAAGGTATGATAACAACTTCAGCACTACTAAGATCTGGGTATTTTAGGCACAATAGCTCCAAAGTCTCTATTACTGTCCTTAGAAGCCAGGGAGGGCCCTGAAACCCAGAATTCTGAATCTCAGTGATTCAGGGAGGTACCTAACCCAGGAGGTGGAGGTAAGTATGGAAGCTCAGTTGACCTACATTAAGACCAAGAAGTTCTGACCATTCTACCACAAAGCAAAGTGCAGTCGAAGCAGGGTCTGGCACTGGTACAAAATTTCAATACCAAAAAGTTATGAACAACACTTACATAGATAGTGTGTAGGTCTAGCCAGACAGTTGCTATACCAAATATTCATAATTTCTAAATTATTAAGACTGAAAAAAATTCAAAATATATGGACATAGCCCCAGAGATCAAAAGAGAAAAGAATGACATCCATTGTTGTTTGTATTGTTGTTGATCCTTCATTATTGAAGATGATTACTGCTATCATAACCATTCCTATTGTCCTGTTTGAGACTAGGGTAATACAAAGGACATTTTAAGTGAATCTACAGTGATCTTAAAGCCAAATACTTTTGTTCAACTAAAACCAAGCCCAGTTATTTTAGCTTAGTTACAATAATCCATAGAACATTAAATATAAAAGAATAATAACAGAATAGTGCCTTGGCCCTTTCTCTTTGAACCCTAGTGAAAACAATTAAATTAAAAACAATCGAAAGATTTAGAAGATTTCAAGGTGAAAATAAAGAAAAACAAGAGCGGGATAGTGATTTGTCTTGCAACTTTTAAAATTTGAAATCCATCAAAATGTAAGAAGTATAACAATAATAATTTTTACTGGACCTATGACTTTCTTGTTGTAGGGAATTTCGGGTAAGGAAGCTCCCTCTACCAATTCAGAGTTGCCTAGGGGAAGCGAAGGGTTAATTGACTTACACAGAATCACACATTAACTATATGTCAGAAGCAAGAATTAAACTGGACTCTAGTTTTTTAATCACTACACCTAATCAACTCAAAACTCCTCCTTTTCTTAGCTTTATTGGGTTACTAATGTGAAATTTAAAATTGGATATTAGATCATAAATCTCCCCTACTTAACTTTTCCCTTAATTTATCTCCCAGACTAGTAAATGGAAGAAGCTTCTGGTTTTCTAGATAGAGCCTTTATTGTAAATAAGGTGTTGTTGATTAGAAGGATAGGAAAGTAGAAATACAGTAGAAATCGTCTTAAATCTAGGCTTAGTCTATATTTCTTATAAAAACTCACCAAACCAAAAAAGGCCACCTTTGGAGTGAGGGAGACCGTCTGTGCTGCGCCGCCAGGAGTCCCGCCAAGCAGGCAAAAAGGCCTACTCTGCTTCTCTCCACCCCGGAAGTCAAAAAACCCGGCAGGCAGTCTGACATGCGCAGCAGGCGGACTGTACCCGGCAGGCAGTCTGACATGCGCAGCAGGCGGACTGTACCCGGCAGGCAGTCTGACATGCGCAGCAGGCGGACTGTTCATCTCCTCCCCAAAAGGGTGGTCCTTGAAAAACTGGCGTCTTTCAGTTATCCTAACCGACTGTTAAAAACTTTCATATTTTACCACATTTCCCCCCTTTGCTTCCTCAAGAAACGGAATGTTTCCTTGATGGAACAGTAAAAAGAATATAATAACTTTTGCTGACTAATAATATGCGAACAACAATACAGAAAAGGAAGAGAGGAAAGTTTTGTCCAGAGGGGCGATTTTTTTTTTTCCTCATGAACCGACGCTTTGACATTAGTCTTGCAAAGGGAGAGCCTCTGCAGAGAGTACATGTTACAGATAGTATATAACAGAAAGGAGATAGTAAAAGCTAATAAAGCAAAACAGTTCATATAAAGTCTCTGAGTTCTCTTGTCTTCTTGAAGTGGTAAGATGTCATCAGGAGGAAACTGGATTCTGGTCTGGAAAACTGGATTCTGGACTCTGGTCTGGATTCTGGACTCTGGACTCTGGTCTGGAAAGCTGAATTTCTTCTTTAACTGTTTGAATTGCTGTATTTTTTTTTACTAAACCTTAGCATAGCATTTTGCAATCAGTAACACTTTTTACCACCATGTGTCTGGATCAAAGTCAAATTTAGTATGTGTTCATGACACCTGAAAATGTTATGGAAAGGTTATCATACCATATCTCATGGTTCCGAGACAGCCAGTGATTGTGCTAGGCCACAGGTGAATTCAACTGAGTGAGATAAAAAGATAAGTAAGTTCAGTTAAATTAGGTTAAATTAGGAGGGAGAGAGGATGAATACTGGACTGTGCCTAGTAATTGTGCTCTACATAGTCACCATCATAAGCAAACCATGGACTTATGTATACCTGTCTCTCCTTTTGTTGCACCATATATTCTCTCCAGGCCTGCATCAGAGTTCACAGCAAGTAGTCTCTGAAATGATAAGTTTCCATATTTCTGAAATCTCATTAATTTCACCAAAGACGATATGATGGTAACAATGTGTGCTATGCTGCATAACTGAGATATATTAGTGATATATACAATAATTCCAAACCATACCCAGAGTATAATGACATTAAATAATAAATGAATGTAAATAGCTGATTATATTAGACATTGTTACATAATCTTCTTTAGACATTATTACATAATCTTCTTTTAGCAAGTAGACCACATCATCTTATACATGAATTCTCTAGTATAACAGTAGCAGATACTTAAAGTGGTGATTAATTCATCAAAAAGAAATAAGACTTCAATTAGCAAGATTCAAATTCAATAGCATATACTTAAAATGCCTTTGAGAAAGTCACTTAGTTTTACAAAAATCGGGTTTTTAAAGAAAAGCAAAAGAAAACAAAAGTAAAAAAAAAAAAACAAAGCAAAACAAAAACCAAAAATAAAAGGCAAAAGATTCGCTAAGCACCCCTTTGTGCTCTTAAAGAATTTAAAGGGTGGTGAATTCCAGGTCTTTTCAGTGCCTTTCAAAAGTCAAAACAAACAAAAAGCAAAAAAGGATTAAAAAAAAAAATAGGTATAGGGTAGGAAAAAGGGTGGAGAAATTGAGGTGGGCCAGAAAACAGCCATGTGCTTCAGTGCATTTTTGCCTGTGGAAGGAATGCTTGTTAAATTTTAAGGTATTTAAGCTGCTAGAGTTTGGGGTATGCCACATTGTTTTAACTGGTTCCCCAATTCCTGCATGCCAAAGTGCAGGGGTTCTGAATTGTCATTGATTCTTTCTAATGCTGTCATAATGTTCTTTATGGTAGAAAATGTGGAGTTCTCTAGCATCAGTTTTGTCTGTGCCACTGATTCTCAATAAAGGCTGATTTAATTGATGAACCACAACATTCAGCTGATGCTGCTTAGCAAATGCTACAATTGTATCTTTCCTCCCCACTTTCCAAATTTCTTTAATTCATCAACATATTCTTCAAAAGGGGAGTCATTTACTCTAAAAGACTCAAACTCTTGTCTATGGTTAATCATATAAGAAGCAGCTTCTTGTCTGTGTCTGAGATGATTTCTACAGTGACCTTCTAGCTGGTCTGCTAAAGCCCTAAAAAGGCAATTTCCGTCTCCTGATACTTTACGAAGACTGAGTCCCAAAGCATTTAACTGATCAGTGGGATTATTAAATGGGACTGCCTTTTTCCTCTGAACTCTCTTTGCTCTTTAACAGTTGCTATCTTTAGGGTTTTTACCTCTTTAGCGTCTACTCAGGTCTATCTGAAATCTCTTCACCTATGAATGGTGCAGGCTTTATATGAGAGCAATGAATCCATGAGTCTTTTCACCAATTTTAATGGCAGTAGGAGTTGTCAATAATACCTGAAAAGGTCCTTCCCAGGCAGGTTGAGTTCCACTGGTTTTCTGAAAATTCTTTACATATATTTTTTCTCCTGGGTTGAAGTTATGCAATGAAAAGTCTAATGGTCCCTGCCTGGACCACAGCTCCTGCCTCATGGAGTTCACGTAGCCTGGTCTGTAATTCCTTGTATATATGGAAGCAACAGAAGTATCACCTCCCACCAGTGATGTATAAACTGGGGAAAAAGTTTTAGCTTGGATAGGAGGGTGACCAAAAAGCATTTCATAAGGAGATATATGAAGTTCTCCTCTTGGTCTACTTCGTAGATAGAATAATGCCAATGGTAGAACATCAGGCCATTTCAAATGGGTTTCAGTACATAATTTGCCAATCATACTCTTAAGCTCTTTATTCATACGTTCAACTTGGCCTTGAACTTTGTGGATGGTAGGGCGTGTGGAATTTTGGAGTCACTCCCAAGAAAAGAGTAGATTTGGGATAAAATCGAATCAGTGAAATGTGTGCCTTTGTCAGAATCGATGCGGGCTGGTGGGCCAAAACGAGGTACTATCTCTTTAAGGAGAATTTTGGCAACAAAGGCAGCTTGTGGCTCGGGGGCTGGGAAAGGCCTCCACCCACCGAGTGAGCTGATCAACTATAACAAGGCAAAATTTATAATGTCCTGCTTTTGGCATAGTAATATAATCAATTTGTAAGTGCTCAAAAGGTGTATATGCTAGAGGACGCCCTCCATAAGCTTTGGCCCTTAAAAGCATACTGATTATAAGACTGACATGTGGAGCAGCCCGAGCAGATTCGAGATGCTGTATTAGTCACACCTGGTGCTATCCAGGTTCTCTTAATAGAGTCTACAATGCCTTGTGTACCAAAATGGCCTTTTCTGTGAACAGAGAGGCATACCTGGTGGTAGAATTTCCGGGGAAGAAATGGCTTACCTTCCGGAGACACCCAGATGCCATTGATCTGTTTCGCCTTAAATTTCTTTTTCCACTTTTCTACTTCAGAATCGTCATAGGTTAGGTTGGAAGGAATATCCTCAGAAGGTGAAAGGTTAAATACATGTTCAGGGAGCTTCTAATGCAGCAAGCTTGGCTGCAGAATCGGCTCGTGCATTTCCCTTTGAAACAGGATCACTATTCCCTGTGTGGGCAGGCAATGTACAACAGCTAGGGAAGAAGGCAGTTTCAGGGCATCTAAGAGGTCCTTGATAAGGTCCCCATTGGCAATAGCCTTGCCCGAGGATGTTAGAAAGCCTCGTTGACGCCAAATCATACCAATAAAGTGGCATATGCCAAAGCCATATTTCGAGTCAGTAAAAATAGTGGCACTCTTACCTTTGGCTATATTACAGGCCTGTGTAAGAGCACAAGTTCAGCAGCCTGTGCACTAAAATGGCAAGGCAGAGAAGCTGCCCAGAGGGTGTCATAATCAGAAACTACAGCAGCTCCAGTAAAACGGGTTCCCTCTCTCATAAATGAGGAACCATCTGTATAGAGGACAAGATCAGGATTTTCTAAAGGTGTATCAAAAAGATCATCACGGGGTTTTTCAGCCATATCAACTAAAGAAGCACAGTCATGCAACGGTTCCCCCCGAGAATGGTAAATTAGGGAGTAGTGTTGCTGGATTAAGAACTGTGCAGCGTTTTAAAGTGATATTCTCATTACCTAACAGGGTTATTTCTTACTTAGCCAGCCTTTGATCTGAAAAGGCTTGTGTCCTGTGACGTAGTAAGAGAGCCTCCACTTCATGAGGGCATTGCACAGTTAGAGGGTTACCTAGGACCAAATCAGAGGCTTTTTCTACCAAAAGCGCTGTGGCCGCCACTGCTCTAAGGCAAGGTGGCACTCCAGCCGCTACAGGGTCCAGCTGAATTGAATAGTAGGCTATAGGACGCTGGTTAGGCCCCAGTGACTGAGTCAGGACTCCAGAAGCCACCCCCCTTTGTTCATGCACAAAGAGAGTGAAAGGCTTACTATAATCTGGCAGTCCTAGGGCAGGTGCTGATAACAAGGCCCGTTTTAATTCTTTTATGGCTGAGAGATGCTGGGGATCCAACTGTAAACTGTCTGGAACAGAACTTTTTGTAAGAGCTATGAGGGGTTTAGGTAATTTCACCAAAAGAGGGTATCCATTGTCTTACAGTACCCGGCTGCTCCTAGAATGGCTCTCAACTGCCTCTTAGTAGTGGGGGCAGAGAGTTGTTGAATGGCCTGGACTCGCTTAGAAGAGACAGAGCGAGTTCCAGCAGCCAAAATAAATCCTAAATATTCTACCTGGGCAAACACCAATTGTACCTTTGTCTTGGAAACCTTGTGTCCTCTCTTGTGCAGCTCCAGCAGTAAGTGACGGCTATCTTCCTGACAAATTTCAGCATTAGGAGAGGCCAAAAGTAAGTCATCAACATATTGTACTAGTGTGGAGGCTTTAAAGGTAATAGAGGCCAGATCCTGCTGTAAAATTTGGGAAATAATGTGGGACTGTCTACAAATCCCTGTGGAGTCTAGTCCAGGTCCACTGTCTATTTTTCCAGGTAAAAGCAAATAAATATTGGAAGTCCTCATGTACTGGTATGGAGAAAAAGGCAGAGCAAAGGTCTACCACTGTGAAACATGTAGATTCATAGGGAATTGAGGAAATTATCATAGCCGGATTTGCGACTATAGATGTCTAGGAATAACATAATTATTAATCGCTCTAAGATCTTGCACAAAGCGATAAACAGGTTTACCATCTGGCCCAGGCTTGGGTTTTTTAACTGGCAAATGGGAGTATTGCATGGAGAGTGATGACATGGAATAATAATACCCTGGCTTTTCAAAGCCTCAATTATAGGGGTGATCCCTTCTATTGCTTCCCTAGACAATGGATACTGTGGAATGGAGGGGGGTGGTCCCCCCTTAACTTTAAAGGTAACAGGCATGGCAGACTTAAGGAGCCCTACCTCATTAGGGGATGAGGCCCATAAAGACTCAGGAATGTCAGAGGGGATTTTGGATACCTCCCCTGCTGTTCCTTGAGCTTCTGTAAGTAAAATTGGTAATAAATGAACAGTATCCTCTGGCAATTGTAAGGAGACAGCCCCATCTGGAGCACAAGATATGGTTGCTCTAAGCTTGCAAAGGAGATCACGACCTAATAAATTTACAGGGGCATCAGGCATGAGTAAAAATGAATGTTCTACTGTTAAGGGCCCCATAGATACCATGCGAGGATTCAATTTTGCCACTCTCTGGCTCTTTCCTGAGACTCCTACTACATTTAAAAATCCTACAGGTCTACACCCAGCATCTGGTTTGCTTATTAATACTGATTTAGAAGCTCCTGTGTCTAGCAGACAATCATAATAAGTCTCCCCCACTTTTAAGGTGACATGTGGTTCATTACTCTGGGGAGGTGAATGGACTGGCACAAGTGCATTCAAAAAAATCCGGATCTGGGAATATATGGCTTCATTATCTATGTTCCATTCCTCCCCAAGACACCGTCATTCCTGTGTCCTCTTCTGAGGGGGACCTTGGTTACCATTATTCTGGTACTGCCTTTCTGTATTCCCTCCGAAAAGATCTATTTCTATTTTGATTTCGCCTGTAATTAGAATTAGAATTTCTTCTCCAAGTCCTACATTCTCTCAATTCATGCCCCTCCTTACGACAGTAACAACACACCTTAGTGTCCTTGCTCCGGTGTTCACATGGCTGACTAGGAATCGCTGGTGCCAGAATGCTCTGTTTAGGGTGATCTGGATCTTCCTCACGTGAGTCAAAGACATAATTTGCAAGTTCCTTAATTCTATCTACTGTGAGATTTCTCCAGTCTGGACATTGTTTCAGAAAGTATCTGCGTATTTCTGGCAGTGAATTATAAACAAATGTGTTGAGAACGATATAGGAATCTCTTAAATCTACTGGATCCAATCTGGTGTACTGTCTAGCGGCCTCACAAAGTCTATCATAAAATCTGTTTGGTCTTTCATTAGCCTCCTGAGGTAGGCTTAAAAATTTCTGCCAGTTTTCCGGTTTTCTAAAGCAAGATTCCATTCCCTTCAGAAGTGTTTCTCTAGCATCTTTTAATCTTTGGAAATCCCTATCATCATTATAATTCCACTCTGGATCCTTTAGAGGCCATTCCACATTGGCCTTACCTTTCGCAACAAGGGCATTTCCTGCTGAGATAATATCTGTAATCTCAGTTGGGGACAGTAAAGTTTCCAAAAGGCAAGTAACATCAGCCCAACTGGGTTGATATGCATTAAATATAGTCCTTAACTGTGAAATTACAGTGTTTTGGATTTTTCTCAAAACTAGGGATGAAAGATTTCCATGCGCTCAAGTCACTTGGTCTAAAGGGGCTATATTTTCTGACTTGATTGGCACTCCCTTTTTACTATGTTCTATAGCTTCCTGCAGAGGGAGTAGTTTCTGTTGATCTGATTCTAAACTTGGATCATCTCTAGTAGAAACAGCCATTTTGAGGTCTCTCTCCATATGTGAGAATTTCATTTCGAGGTCTCTCTCCATATGTGAGAATTTCATTTTGAGGTCTCTCTCCATATGTGAGTATTTCATTTTGAGGACTCTCTCCATATGTGAGAATTTCCCCCATATCATAACAATGATAATAACAAAAACAAAACAAGACAAAAAAAAACCCAAAAAAAATAAAATCCTTAGTCGTATGAACTATGGATGTGGTATTAAAAGGTATTTCAATTGCAGGCATAAAATTTCTACTTATATTAAACGTATTTTCCCAAAGATTCTCACTTATACTATTATACAAAAAACTTTTTGCTGCCTGAATGAGGAAAAAACCAATAATGTTTTGAAGGACCATTGAGTAAACTATTCCTCTAAGTCGGGACGTTATGCTGTCCCAATACATTCCGATGAGAAAAATCAAAGGGATAGTAGAATATTCGAGCATCTTGCCCTTTAAACTGGGCTGGCTTTTCTGTTTAAAGCAAGACTTTTAGAGGCTTAAAGTCTTTAAGGGAGATTAGACAAAGGGAAAGTCCGTGGCGGGGGGGGGGGGGGGGGTATTCGGAAAATCCACCGAATTAGCCGGCTTATGGCCAAACTAGGGAGGGTGGGAGGGTCCTTAAGGTCCCTTCGGGGTCGCCAAACTGTGAAATTTAAAATTGGATATTAGATCATAATCTCCCCTACTTAACTTTTCCCTTAATTTATCTCCCAGACTAGTAAATGGAAGAAGCTTCTGGTTTTCTAGATAGAGCCTTTATTGTAAATAAGGTGTTGTTGATTAGAAGGATAGGAAAGTAGAAATACAGTAGAAATCGTCTTAAATCTAGGCTTAGTCTATATTTCTTATAAAAACTCACCAAACCAAAAAAGGCCACCTTTGGAGTGAGGGAGACCGTCTGTGCTGCGCCGCCAGGAGTCCCGCCAAGCAGGCAAAAAGGCCTACTCTGCTTCTCTCCACCCCGGAAGTCAAAAAACCCGGCAGGCAGTCTGACATGCGCAGCAGGCGGACTGTACCCGGCAGGCAGTCTGACATGCGCAGCAGGCGGACTGTACCCGGCAGGCAGTCTGACATGCGCAGCAGGCGGACTGTTCATCTCCTCCCCAAAAGGGTGGTCCTTGAAAAACTGGCGTCTTTCAGTTATCCTAACCGACTGTTAAAAACTTTCATATTTTACCACACTAATTCATGGGAAAATGACCCTGCTTTGGCTTTTTCCCAAGCCTGCTGAAGAGAATGTACTCAAAGATGGAGTAAGACTTCAGACAGAGCTGGCATGGCTAAGGGTATATCAAATGTGCCTCATATTTCTATGAATAGCTGGGTCTGAACACTGACTTTGCCATCAAGCAGGACCAAGGAATGGTCATTTTCTATTTTTTTCTCTTTCTCAGGGATTAATGATCACATCTGGACTACTTTGCTTCTTGGGAAATTTATTAAAATTTTCTACCCAATGGCTTTGCTGTGATTTTGAGGTGTTTGCTTGGCTCCCTTCTGTGACCATCATCCCAGTTTCTTCATATCTATTCCCGTTGGCCCCATCATACCTTTTCCCAGGCTTTCCTTCTCTTCTTCTTTGTATTCTGGACCTCCTGTTTTGTTGTTAACAAGCTTTCTTTCTGAGTGGATAGCTAGGTAGCTAGATGAATGGATGGATGGATGGATGGATGGATGGATGGATGGATGGATGGATGGATGGATGGATAGGTAGATAATACATGTGCATTTCCACTTCCTAATGGAAGGTAAACTCCTTGAATAGGTGCTTAATAAATGTTTGTTGAATTGAAAAATAGTATCAGCAGTGACAAGGAGGTAAACAAGCATTTATGTAAGATCCTAGTTTGTGCCAGATATTATGCTACGAAGTTTACAAATAATATAGCATTTGACCCTTAAAGTAACAGATGAGGAAATTAAGGCAGATAGAGGATAAGTGACCTGTCCAGGATTACAAAAGTAATAAGTGTCTGAAGTCATCTTTGAACTCATCTTCCTGATTCCACCCCCAGCTCTCTATCCATTGCAGCATCTAGATGTCTCTAGGAAGGACTAAAAAAGGGGATGCGGGAATTTGGGTTGTAAAATTCTCTTCATCTTATCTGAGAAGCAGTGTGGTTTGGTCCACCAATAAAGTAAGGAACCACTATGATACTCCCTGATTCGAGAAACTGTGAAGAATCCTGGGTTCAAATGTTGGTCCTGCATCTATTAGTTCTATGATTTTGGAGAAGTCCCATCTCTTCTCTGAACCTCAGTTTCCTTTTCTCATCCCTAAAATGGGAATAATAATATCTCTAATCCCTACCACAATATTGTTGTAAGGATCAATTAAGAATTGCAGGGGGCGGAGCCAAGATGGCGGAGAGGAAGCAGCAAGCTGCCTGAGCTCTCCTTCTGTTCCCTCAAAACGAACATTAAATCAAGCCTCTGAACGGATTCTGAAACTACAGAACCTGCAAAGAGACAGAGAGACACAGTCCTCCAACCAGAGATAATTTAGAAGACTTCAGGAAAAGGTCGGTCTGACTCGGGCAAAAGGGAGGCCCAGCGCAGGGCAGCAACCCAGCGCCGAGGGGGTCGGGGCAAGTTAGCAGGAGCTGCGGGCCATAGCCGAACAACTGAGGCTCCCGGAACCTGGTTCAAAAATCTGGTGGCCAAGAAGGACAGTGGAAAAACCTACCTGCACCGGCCGAGAGGGCCACGAACGGCGGGATCATACGCCAGGGTCTGGCGCCTGGCTGGCCGAGCACAATCAGACAGGAAGTGCAGGGCACGGGATCTCCACACACCATAAAGGCCTCAGAGTAAAAGCCCGGTCACACAGCACCTATACACCTGCACAAGAAGCCCAAAACAGGGACCCTGGTGCCCCCAGAGCAGACCTCAACTTAAAGAATAAATAAATAGGCTGCAATAATGAGTAAGAAGCAAAAAAGAGCCCTCTCCATTGAGAGCTTCTGTATCAATAGGGAAGAAGCCAACACAAACTCAGATGAGGACAATAGCCTCAAATTGGCTACATCTGAAGCCTCACAAGGGAAGGTGAATTGGTCGCAAGAACAAAAAGCCTTCCTGGAAGAGCTCAAAAAGGATTTTAAAAATCAATTGCAAGAGGTAGAAGAAAAAATGGGGAGAGAAATGAAAGCAAAACAAAAAAACTATGAAAAAAGAATCAGCAGCTTGGAAAAGGAAGCTGAAGAAAACAAAGCCTTAAAAAATTCATTTGGCCAAATGGAAAAAAAGCTGCATAATCTCACTGAAGAAAACAATACCTTAAAAAATTCACTTGGCCAAATGGAAAAAAAGGTGCATAATCTCACTGAAGAAAACAATGCCTTAAAAATTAAAATGGGACAGTTGGAAGATAAGGAATCCATGAGACACCAAGAATCAGTCAAGCAGAATAAAAAAAATGAAAAAATAGAAGAAAATGTGAAATACCTCATTGGAAAGACAACTGATCTGGAAAACAGATCGAGGAGAGACAATTTGAGAATCATTGGACTGCCTGAAAGCCATGACCAGAAAAAGAATCTAGACACCATATTCCAGGAAATTATTAAGGAGAACTGCCCTGATATCATAGAATCAGAGGATAAAATCATCATTGAAAGAATCCACCGATCACCTCCTGAAAGAGACCCCAAAAGGAAAACTCCAAGGAATATTGTAGCCAAATTCCAGAATTATCAGGTGAAGGAGAAAATACTCCAAGCAGCCAGAAAGAAGCAATTTAAATATCATGGAGCCACAGTCAGGATTGCTCAGGACCTGGCAGCTTCAACATTAAAGGACCGCAAGGCTTGGAATATGATATTTCCCGGAAAGCAAAGGAGCTTGGATTGCAGCCGAGAATCTATTACCCAGCAAAAATGTGCATTTTCTTTCAGGGGAAAAGATGGACATTTAATGACATTGGGGCCTTTCAATCTTTCCTGGTGAAAACACCAGAACTGAATAGAAAATTTGATCTCAACATACAAGACTCAAGAGAAGTTTAAAAAGGTAAACAGAGGGGGAAAAAAAGTTACCCTATTAGGTTAATCTGTTTATATCTCTACACAGGAAGATAATACTCATAACTCTTAAGAACTGTAAATGTATTTGGGCAGAGAGAAGGACTTTATATAGAGGGTATAAATATAAATTGTCTTTGATGTGATGATACAAAAGAATTAAGGGGATAAAAAGGGAGTCTATGGGGAGGAGAGGAAAGGGGAGGTGGAATGGGATGAATTATATCATATGAAGAGGTGGGAAAAAACCTATTACAATAGAGGGAAAGAAAGGAGGGGGGAACATGGTTTCAACCCTATTCTCATTAGATTTGACTCAAAGAGGGAATAACATATACGTTCATTGGGATAAAGAAACTTAACTCATTCTTTAGGGAAACAAAAGGGGAAGGGAAAGGGGGGGACTGGTAGAAGGGAGGACAAAAGCAAGGGAGAAAAGGGTAAAGAAAAGAGAGGGGGGTGATAAAAAGGGAGGGCAGATCGGGGGAGGCAGGGGTAAGAAGTAAAACGTCGGTGAGGAGGAATAGGGTGAAAGAAGGGGGAAAAGTACAAAGGGGGTAAATAGAATGGAGGGGAATAGACAGTCAGTAATAATAACTGTGAATGTGAATGGGATGAACTCTGCTATAAAACGGAAGCGAATTGCAGAGTGGATTAAAAACCAGAACCCTACAATATGCTGTTTACAAGAAACACATTTGAAGCAGAGAGATACACACAGAGTAAAGGTAAAAGGCTGGAGCAGAATATATTATTCCTCAGCTAAAGTAAAAAAGGCAGGGGTAGCAATTCTTATCTCAGACAAAGTGCAGGCAAAAATATATCTCATAAAAAGAGATAAGGAAGGAAATTACATCTTACTTAAAGGTACTATAGATAATGAAGTAATATCAATATTAAATATGTATGCGCCAAGTGGTATAGCATCCAAGTTCTTAGAGGAGAAGTTAAATGAGTTACAAGAGGAATTAGATAGTAATACTATACTAGTGGGGGATCTGAATCTCCCCCTCTCAAAAATTAGATAAATCTAGCCAAAAAATAAATAAGAAAGAAGTGAAAGAGGTGAATAGATTACTAGAAAAGTTAGACATGATAGATGTCTGGAGAAAATTGATGGGGATAGAAAGGAATATACCTTTTTCTCAGCAGTACATGGCACATTTTCAAAAATTGACCATGTATTAGGGCACAAAAACATCATAGTCAAATGTAGAAAGGCAGAAATAGTAAATGCATCCTTCTCAGATCATGATGCAATAAAAATTACATGTAAGAAAGAGCCAGGGAAAAGTAGAATGAAAATCAATTGGAAACTAAATAATTTCATTCTAAAGAATGAATGGGCCAAACAAGAAATCATAGAAACAATCAATAACTTTATCCAAGAGAATGACAATCATGAGACAACATACCAAAATCTATGGGATGCAGCCAAAGCAGTGCTTAGGGGAAAATTTATAGTTCTAAATGCTTACATGAATATAAAAGAGAAAGAGGAGATTAATGAATTGGGCATGCAACTTAAAAAGTTAGAAAAAGAACAAATTAGAAATCCCCAATTAGACACTAATTTAGAGATCCTGAAAATTAAAGGAGAAATTAATAAGATTGAAAGCAAAAAAACTATAGAATTAATCAATAAAACTAAGAGCTGGTTTTATGAAAAAACCAATTAAATAGATAAAATATTGGTTAATTTGATTAAAAAAAAGAAAAAATAAAACCAAATTACCAGTATCAAAAATGAAAAGGGTGATGTTACCACCAATGAAGTGGAAATTAAAGCAATAATTAGGAAATATTTTGCCCAACTGTATGCCAATAAATTTGACAATCTAAATGAAATGGATAAATATTTACAAAGATACAAACTGGCCAGGTTAACTGAAGAGGAAATAAAATCCTTAAATAAACCCATATTAGAAAAAGAAATTGAACAAGTTATTAATGAACTCCCTAAGAAGAAATCCCCAGGGCCAGATGGGTTTACGGGTGAATTTTACCAAACATTTAAAGAACAATTAATTCCAATATTATACAAATTATTTGGAAAAATAGGTGGAGAAGGAGTTCTACCAAATTCGTTTTATGACACAAATATGGTGGTGATACCAAAACCAGGCAAAGCAAAAACAGAGAAAGAAAATTATAGACCAATCTCCCTAATGAATATTGATGCTAAAATCTTAAATAAGATATTAGCAAGGAGATTACAGCAAGTGATCACCAGGATAATACACTATGACCAGGTGGGATTTATACCAGGAATGCAGGGCTGGTTCAATATTAGGAAAACTATTAACATAATCAACCACATCAATAAGAAAACCAACCAAAATCATATGATTATCTCAATAGATGCAGAGAAAGCTTTGACAAAGTACAGCACCCATTCCTAATAAAAACACTAGAGAGTTTAGGAATAGGGGGAGCTTTCCTTAGAATAATAAACAGTATCTACCTAAAGCCATCAGCAAGTATTATATGCAATGGAGATAAATTAGAGGCCTTCCCAATAAGATCAGGGGTGAAACAGGGATGTCCATTATCACCCCTATTATTTAATATTGTTCTAGAAATGTTAGCTTTAGCAATCAGAGAAGAGAAGGGAATGAAAGGAATTAGAATAGGCAAGGAGGAAACAAAACTATCACTCTTTGCAGATGATATGATGGTATACTTAAGGAATCCTCGAGAATCAAGTCAAAAATTACTTGAAACAATTAACAACTTCAGCAAAGTAGCAGGATATAAAATAAATCCACATAAATCATCAGCATTTCTATACATGACCAACAAAGTCCAGCAGCAAGAGATAGAAAGAGAAATTCCATTTAAAGTAACGGTAGATAATATAAAATACTTGGGAGTCTACTTGCCAAGACAAACCCAGGAACTCTATGAACACAACTACCAAACACTCTTCACACAAATCAAACCAGATCTAAATAATTGGAAAGATATCAATTGCTCATGGATAGGCAGAGCTAATATAGTAAAAATGACAATACTGCCTAAATTAATTTACTTATTCAGTGCCATAACAATCAGACTACCTAAAAATGATTTTATAGAGCTAGAAAAAATAATAACAAAATTCATCTGGAAAAACAAAAAATCAAGAATATCCAGGGAAATAATGAAAAAAAATTCACAGGAAGGTGGGTTAGCGGTACCAAACCTGGAGCTTTACTATAAAGCGGCAGTCATCAAAACTATCTGGTACTGGCTAAAAAATAGAGTGGTAGATCAATGGAATAGGCTAGGCTCAGGAAATGCAGTAGTAAATGACACTAGTAATGTAGTGTTTGATAAACCCAAAGACTCCAGCTTCTGGGATAGGAACTCAGTATTTGACAAAAACTGCTGGGAAAACTGGAAGATAGTATGGCAGAAATTAGGCTTAGACCAACATCTTACACCTTATACTAAAATAAGGTCAAAATGGATACATGATTTAGACATAAGAGGTGATACCATAGGTAAATTAGGAGAGAAAGGAATAGTGTACCTATCAGATCTTTGGAAAGGAGAACAGATTTGACCAAACATGAGATAGAGTATATTATAAAATGCAAAATGGATGATTTTGATTATATTAAATTAAAAAATTTTTGTACAAACAGAAGCAATGCATCCAAAATTGGAAGGGAGGCAGAAAGCTGGGAAATAATTTTTGAGGCCAGTGCTTCTGATAAAGGCCTCATCTCTAAAATATATAGGGAATTAAATCAAATTTATAAGAATCCAAGTCATTCCCCAATTGAGAAATAGTCAAAGGATATGAACAGGCAGTTTTCTGATGAAGAAACCAAAGCTATCTATTCCCATATGAAAAAATGCTCTAAATCTCTAATGATTAGAGAGATGCAAATTAAAACAACTCTGAGGTACCACCTGACACCTATCAGATTGGCTAAAATGACAAAAAAGGAAGATAATAAATGTTGGAGAGGCTGTGGGAAAATTGGAACACTAATGCATTGTTGGTGGAGCTGTGAGCTGATCCAACCATTCTGGAGAGCAATTTGGAATTATGCCCAAAGGGCGATAAAGCTGTGCATACCCTTTGCCCCAGCAATCCCACTTTTAGGTCTTTTGCCCAAAGAAATCATGGAAGGGGGAAAGAGACCCACATGTACAAAAATATTTATAGCTGCTCTTTACGTGGTAGCAAGGAATTGGAAGTTGAGGGGGTGCCCATCAATTGGGGAATGGCTGGACAAGTTGTGGTATATGAATACAATGGAATACTATTGTGCTGTAAGAAATGATGAGCAGGAAGAGTTCAGAGAAACCTGGAGGGTCTTACGTGAGCTGATGATGAGTGAGATGAGCAGAACCAGAAGAACATTGTACACAGTATCATCAACATTGAGTGTTGACCTACTGTGATGGACTATATTCTTCTCACCAATGCAATGGTACAGAAGAGTTCCAGGGAACTCATGATAGAAGAGGATCTCCAAATCCAAGAAAAAAAAAGAAAGAAAGAACTGTGGAGTATAGATGCTGATTGAACCATATTATTTCTTTCATTTTGGGTGCTGTTGGGTTTTTTTTTTTCTTTCTATTTTGAGGTTTTGCATCACTGCTCTGATTCTTTCTCTTGTAACAGGATTAATGCAGAAATAGGATTAATGTTATGTGTATATATATGTGTGTGTATAAATATATATATCTCTATGTATATGTATAGAGATATATAGATATAACCTATATCAGATTACCTGCTGTCTAGGGGAGGGGGGAGGGAGGGGTGGGAGGGAGAAAAATCTGAAATTGCAAAGCATGTATAAACAAAAGTTGAGAACTATCTTTACATGTAATGGAAAAAATAAAATACCTCATACATTAAAAAAAAAAGAATTGCAAAGGACTCTATTAAAGTCAATTTTCCTATTGATCCAGATTTCTGGATTACAGACATGATTTCTTTGATACTGACAGCAAGATATACAGAGATACTTTGCCATATGAGGCTTTAGAGGTATATAGATATGTCTTCAGAGTACATAGAAGAACAAAATCATTTTACACAGGTGTAGATATTCATAGAAGTGTCTTATTATTAAAAATGAAGAACTACACAGAGGTACCTTCTCTCATTCAGATGTAAAAGGGTGTATAGGTGTCTTCTTACACAGGTGTATGGAAATACATCATTATATACAGATGCAGAGGAGTATACAAATAGGACTTCTCATACAGATGGGAGGCTATATAGAGATATTCCTTTTATAAACATGTAGATTTATACAAAGGTCCTTTACATCAATATAGAAGTGTTTCTGCTGTTGCAAAAATAGCAGTATTCAGAGGCAACTTTTAAATAGATGTGTAGGTGTAAAAAGGTGTTTTCTCTTATGCAGATATAGAGACATATAGGCATGTCTTCTATTATATAGATATTGTTGTTTGTCCTTCATTCTCAAACAGGACCATGACATCAGGGTGATGTCATGAGTTAGACTGAATTGGGTTTAAATGAGAGAGGGCTGTGCAAGGTTACCAACCTTACTTTATTCTCCAGAGCCTTCTATGTCCAGTTGCAAGTTATATATCAGGAAGACTGGAGATGGCCCCATATGTTTAAGATAATTGAGGTTAAGTGACTTGCCCAGGGTCACACAATCAATAAGTGTCTGAGGTAAAATTTGAACTCAGGTCATCTTGATTCCAGGGCCAGTGCTCAATCAACTGTACCACCTAACTACCCCTATATAAACGTAGAAATATCGAGATGTACCTTCACTTATATAGATTTAACAGCATACAGGGGTCTTTTTGTACAATAATAGAATACAGAGGTGTTTTCTCTAAAATAGTAGATATGAATGCAGATGGTTCCCTTATACAGATTCAGAGGTGCATAGAAATTTATTCTTTTATATAAAAATACAGAGCTGTATAGAGGGGTCTTCTCTTTTGTAAAGATGTCAAGGAGTAAAGTATTTTTTCCTTACATAAATATATACAGAGGCCTATTCTTACTCTATGGAAAGCTACAACTTTTCTTTTTTTTTTTATGAGATATTTTATTTTTTCCGTTACATGTAAAGATAGTTCTCAACTTTTGTTTATACATGTTTTACAATTTCAGATTTTTCTCCCTCCCTCCCCTCCCTCCCCCCTCCCCTAGACAGCAGGTAATCCAGATGTTGAGATATAAATTTCTTCACATATCTAAAAAAGCTAGCAATCACTTGTATAATAAATAAATACATTATTAGTGTTTATTATGTGCACTGTGTTATGAGCTTTATAATTATTATCTCATTTGGCCCTCATAACAATCCTGGTAGGTAAGTGCTATTACTACCCCATTTACAGATGAAGAAACTGAGGCAAACAGAGGTTAAGGGATATCAAGATATCATCTTTCAAGAGATTATCAGGGAAAACTCCCCTGATATTCTAGAAGCCAAAGGTAAAATCGAAATTGAAAGAATCCATTGATCACTTCCTGAAAGAGATCCCAAAAGGACAACTCCCAGGAATATTATAGCCAAATTCCAGAGCTCCCAGGTCAAGGAGAAAATATTGCAAGCACTCAGAAAGAAATAATTTAAGTATTGTGGAGCCAGTCAGTATCACACATGATTATGCAGTTTCTACATTAAAGGACTATAAGGCTTGGAACATGATATTGCAGAGGGCAAATGAACTGGGATTACAACCTACCCAGAAAAACTGAGTATAATTCCAGGCAGAGCCAAGATGGCAGAGGAAAAGCAGTGACTTGCCAGAGTTCTCCCAAAGATCCCTCCAAATACCTTCAAATAATGCCATAAGACAATTCCTGGAGCAGCAGAACCCACAAAAAGACAGGGTGAAATAATTTCCTAGCCAAAGACAGCTTAGAGCCTTCTGGGGGCAGAGCCAAGATGCCTGAGGATAGTCAGTGACTTCATGGAGCTCTATCCCCAAATCCCTCCAAATTCCTTCAAATAATCCCATAATACAATTCCAGGAGCATCAGAACCTACAAAAGGATGGGGAAAAATAATTTTCCTGCCAAAGATAGCTTAGATGGTTGGCAGAAAAAAATCTGTTGTGCCAGGGTGAGAGTGGAGCACAACCCTAGGCCATGCCTTGCAGATCCAGCCTCAGGCAGGCTGCTCCAGAGGAGCCTATCTTCTGGGGATGAGACTGTGGCTGTGACTTGGGCTGAAGCTACTTCTGGAACTCAGCCCACAGATGGTAAAGTGGTTCAACAGTTGGCCAGGGGGAGATTACAGGGGTTTCTGATGGTGCTGAGGCAGGACTCTATTGTTTTGCCTGGGCTAGGGATCCAAGTCTCCGTCTTGAGTGGTGGCCCAGGTAGGGGAGGGGATAAGGCATGCCAAAGCTTGCAGACATAGTAGAACAAGATTCTCTTCTGGGTCACAGGGTAAGCAGGTCTGTGTTTTTTGTAGACCATAGCACAGGACAGGGGAGTGGTGGATGTGCCTGTCTTTAAATCATACCACCTGGCACCCCCTGAAGCTTATGACAAAGTGCCCTGAAAGCAGGGCCCCATGTTAAGACATAGACAGAAAGAAGATGCTGACCCATAGAAAGTTTCTTTGGTGACAAGGAAGATCAAAATACACCCTTAGAAGAAGATAGAAAAGATAGAAAAGTCAAAGCTCCTACATCCAAAGCTTCCAAGAAAAGTATGAATTCGTCTCAGGCCATGAAATCACTTATAAAGGATTTTGAAAATAAGGTAAGAGAGGTAGAGGAAAAAAAGGAAAGAGAAATGATAATGATGCTGGAAAGTCATGAAAAAAGACAACCATTTGAAAAGCCAAATGGAAAATGAGAAGCAAAAGCTCTCTGAAGAAAATAATTGCTTAAAAATTAGGACTGAGCAAATGGAAGCTATCGTCTTTATGAGAAATCAATATACAATAAAACAAAACCAAAACCAAATGAAAAATAGAGGGCAATGTGAAATATCTCCTTGGAAAACAGATGACCTGGAAAATAAATGCAGGAGAGATATTTTAAAAATTATTAGACTTCCTGAAAGTCATGACAGAAAAAATGAGCTTAGACATCATCTTCCAAGAAATTGTCAGGGAAAATTGCACGGGATATTCTAAAAACAGAAGGTAAAATAGAAATTGAAAGAATCTATGAATCACTTCCTGAAAGAGATCCCAAAATGAAGACCTCCAGAAATATTAAAGCCAAATTCCAGAACTCCCAGATTAAGAGGAAAATATTGCAAGCAGCCAGAAAGGAACAATTCAAGTTTGGTGGAGCCACAGTCAGAATAACCCAATTTCTATCAGCTTCTATATTAAAGGAAATGAGGGCTTGGAATATGATATTCCATAAGGCAAAGGAATTGGGATTACAACCAGGAATCATCTACCCAGCAAAACTGGTATATTCTTTTGGGGGAAAAATAGGAATTCAATGAAAGAGAGGAGTTTCAGGCATTCTTAATGAAAAGACCCGAGCTGAATAGAAAATTTGACTTTCAAATAAAAAGATTCTAGAGAAACACATAAAGGTAAAAAGGGAAAAGAAAGCATACAACATATTAAAATGTTAAACTGTTGACATTCCTATAGGAGAAGATGATACCCGTAACTCATAAGAACTTTCTCATTATTAGGGCAGCTAAGTGGAGTATATTTAGAGAGAGAGTGCAGGTATGAGGTGAATATGAAGAGAAGATATCTTTAAAAAATAAAATTAAGGGGTTAAAGGAATGCACTGAGAGAAAGAGAAAGGGAGAGGTGGAATGAAGTAAAGTATTTCACATAAAAGAAGCAAGAAAAATCTTATACAGTAGAGGGGAAGATGGGGGAGGTGCAGGTGAGTGAGTGAATCTTACTCCCATCAGAATTGGCTTAAAGAGGGAATAACATACACACTTTACTGGGTATAATTATTTATTTTAGCCTGCAGGAAAGTAAGAGAGGAAAGGGATAAGGGGGGGATTTGAAAGAATAGAGGTAAGATTGGGGGAGGGGGCTGTCAGAAGGAAAACACTTTTGAGGAGGGATAGGGTGAAAGAAGATAGAAAATAGAGTGTATATCATGGGGAGGGAAAAGGATGGAGGAAAACAGCAGAAGTAACTGTGACAAAAACTTAATGCAGAGGCAAGAGCAATGTAAGATGATTGATGCTGCTGCTGCTGCTGCTGCTGCTGATGATGATGATGAAAAAGAAGAAGAAATGTTTGGTACCCACTTTGCTGGGCTATAGTGAAGAAAATTCTTTGTCAAGTATAATGTGCTATATAAATGTTATCTATTACTGTTGTTGCAATAACCAACATCATGGGTTTATTGCAAGGAAATCTCTCTTTAAAGTACCATATAATTGTAGTTTACTATAAAAAATACTGAACAGGATGCTATCAGAAAAAGACTGGAAAGACTTACATGAGCTGATGCAAAGTGAAGTATACTGTATTCAAAATAATAACCAGATTATAACATGATCTGCTATGAATAACTTAGTTATTTTTAGCAATACAATGATCCAACACAATTCTGAAGGAGTTACAATTTTTTCCTTTTATTTATTTTATTTTTTCCAGTTACATGTAAAGTTAGTTTTCAACATTCATTTTCATAAGATTTAGAGTTCTAATTTTTTTTTCCCTCCCTCCCTTTCCTCCGCCTTCCACAAGACAGCAACCAATATGACATAGGTTATATATGTACAATCTACAAGTGCTATTTTTTTTAGTCTGTGTTTAATCAATATCAGGTCTTTCTCTGAGAGTGGGTAGCATATTTCATCATTAGTCCCTTGAGATTGTCTTGGATCATTGTATTGCTGAGAGTAGTCAAGTCATTCACAATTGCTCATAGAACAATACTACTGTCACTATACACAGTGTCCTCCCAGTTCTGCTCACTTCACTATACATTGGTCCAGATGAGTCTCTCCAGGTTTCTCTGAAATCATCCTACCCATAATTTCTCAGAGCACAATAACACTCCATTACAATCATTTACCCACAGCTTCTTCAGTCATTTCCCAATTGATGGACATTCCTTTGATTTCCAATTCTTAGCCACCACAAAAAGTTGCTATAATATTTTTTGCACAATTTCCCCCCCCCTTTCATGATTACTATTGTTAATTGTTTCACTCCATCCTATTACCTTCCCCATGATATTTATTCTATTATCTATCTTGATTCACTCTATCCCTCTTCAAAATAGATTTGCGTCTGACTGTCCTCTTCTTCCTTGTCACTAAAAAACTTTCTATGGTCCTCACCTTTCTCTGTCTGCTCATCTTGCCTTTCTTTTACTTTACTTTCAGCTCCTTAAAGAAGGGTATTGTTTCAAGGCTGCAGTGTCCCAAGCTTCAGGAGGTCCCAGGTTGTATGGTTTAAGGAGGGGCAGGTTCTTCACTCACCTGGCCTGTTCCCTGGTCCATAGATGACCCTAGACCAACTTGGTAATTCACCAACTTTTTGTGCTGTGGTTGTAAGCTTTGATGAGCCTGAATCCTCCCCACCCCAGGCCACTGCTACTCCAGCCTACCTCCTGGTTCCCAACAGGGGAGAAAAACCCAAGTTCTGCCTCAGCCCCAGCAAAGACACCTGTAATCTGCCCCCTGCCAAGGGCTTAGCCCTCTCACCAGACTGGTAGCTTAGTTCCAAATGATGGTAAATTTTGTTTTTACATGTACTTTGTGAGAAATAAAATTCTAAATACACAAAAAACCCAAAGACAACTTAGAAGTTCAGCTGGAAAGGTCTGTTGTACCAGAGTGAAAGTGGAGCACAGCCCAGTGAAGGCAGCACCATTGCAGAGCCAAGCCCACTACAGACCCAGCTCCAGTGAACCAGGCTTCAGGAGATTTTGAATCAGCTAAGGCAGCAGCTGCTTCTGAAACTCAGCCCACAGACAGTGAGGGGTCCAGTGGTTGACCAGGAGGTCATTACAGGGTTATCTTTGTTGGTGCTAAGGTGGGACTCTGCTGTTTTCCCTGTGCTCAGATTCAGGTTACATTCTTGGGTGGTAGTTGCAGGTGTGGGAGGAGCACAAGCACAAAAAAGCTTGCAGCCACATTGGAGCAGGATTTTATTCCAGGTTCCAGGGCAGAGAAGCAGGCCTGTAGTTGCTTACAGACTGGAGAATAGGCCAGGAGAGTGGTGAATGTACTTCTCCTTAAATCATACCAACTTAGAAGAACTAAGGACCTACAAAATCCTAGAAGTATCTCTGAAAACAGCTGCTCAAACATCCTGAAGCTTGGGACAGTGTGCCCTCCATCCTGGAAGCAGTACCCCACTTCAATAAAAAATTAAATGTCAAGAAATAGGTTGGGAAAATGGACAAACAGAAAAACCGCTGACTCTAGAAAGTATGTATGGTGATGAGGAAGGTCAAAATACAACGTCAGAGGAAGATAGCAAAGTCCAAAGCTTCCAAGAAAAATATTGGTCTCTGGCCATAGAAGGGCTCAAAAAGGACTTTTAAAGTAAAGTAAGAGACATAGAGGAAATATTGGAAAGAGAAATTAGAGTATTGCAAGAAAATCATGAAAAAAACAAAAACAGAAACAAAAATAACAGCCTGAAATGCCAAATTGGCCAAGTGGAAAAAGAAGGTACAAAAGCTCTCTGAAGAAAATACTTTCTTAAAAATTAGGATTAAGCAAGTGGAAGCTAATGTCTTCATGAGAAGTCAAGACACAATAAAGCAAAACCAAAATAATGAAAAAAATTAAGGCAATGTGAAGTATCTCATTGTAAAAACAACTGACCTGGAAAACAGATTCAGGAGAGATAATATGAAAATTATTGGACTACATGAAAGCCATGATCAAAAGAAGAGTCTAGACATTATGTTCCAAATAAATGTCAGGGAAAATTGCACAGATATTGTAGAATCAATTGTCAGGGAAAATTGACCTGGAAATTCAAAGAATCCACTGACCACCTCCTGAAAGAGATGCTAAAATGAAAACTCTCAGGAATATTATAGTAAAATTCCAGAACTCCCAGGTCAAGGAGAAAATATTGCAAGGAGCCAGAAAGAAACAATTCAAGTATTGTGTTGCCACAGTCAGGATAACACAAGATCTAGCATCTTCTACATTAAAGAACCTGAGGGCTCAGAATATGATATTCCAGAGGGCAAAGGAACTGGGATTACAACCCAAAATCACCTACCCAGCAAAACTGATTATAATTCTTCAGGGAAAAAATGGGAATTAAATGAAAGAGAGGACTTTCAGGCTTTCTTGATGAAAAGACCTGAGCTGAATAGAAAATTTGAATTTCAAATACAAGACTCTAGAAAAGTCTAAAAAGGTAAAAAAGTAAAAGAAATCATAAGGGATATTAAAAGTTTAAACTGTTTATATTCCTATATGAAAAGATGATGCTTATAATTCAAGAACTTTCTCATTATTAGAGAAGGTGGATCAAGTATATTTAGATATAGGGCACAAGTATGATTTGAATATGAAGGGATGATATCTTTCAAAAATTAAAGAGTGATAGAGGAATGCACTGGGAGAAAGGGAAAGGGAGAGGTGGAATGAAGTAAAGTATCTTAGCAAGAAAAAGCTTATACAGTGGAGGGGAAGATGGAGGAGGTGCTGGGGAGTGAACGAACCTTACTCTCATGAGACTTGACTCAAAGAGGGAATAACATACACACTCAATTGGGTATAGGAATCTATCTTGCCCTGCATGAAAGTAGAAGGAAAAGGGAATAGGGGTGTGATAGAAGGGAGGGCATGTTGGGGGAGGGGGAAGTCAGAAGCAAAACACTTTTGAGTAAGGACAGAATGAAAGGAGATAGAGAGCATAGTAAATGTCATGGGGAAGGAATAGGAGGGATGGAAATAACAGTTAGCAGTAGTAACTAAAACCATTTTCAAGCAAGTTTGTGTGACAAAGACCTCATTTCTCAAAGACATAGGGAATTAAGTTAAATTTATTAAAACAAAAGCCATTCCCCAATTTATAAATGAACAAAAGATACAAAGCATTTTCTGATTAAAGAATCAGAGCTATCTACAACCATATGGAAAAAATGCTCTTACTCACTATTACTTAGAAATATGCAAGTCAAAACCATCCTGGGCGTACTACCTCTTATCTATTGAATTGAATAATAGAACAGCAGAGGAAAATGACAAATTTTGTAGGGGATATGGGGAAAATCAGACACTAATGTATTGTTGGTGGAATTGTAAACTCATTCAAACATTCTGTAGAGAAATTTGGAACTATGGGCAAAGGGCAATAAAACCATGCATACTCTTTGATCCCATAATACCACTACTAGGTTGGAATCTAAAAAGATAAAAAACAAAAAGTTAAAGGGCCTATATGTACAAAAAATATTTATATTTAATGGTAGCTCTTTTCTGGTGCAAAGAATTCAGAATTGAGGAGATAATCTTCAATTGGGGAATGACTGAATAAATTGTGGGATAAAATTTTGATGGAACAATATTGTGTTATAAAAAATAATGAGCAGGATGTTTTCAGAAAAACTTGGAAAGACTTACTTGAGTTGATGCAACCTGAAATATACGGTATACAAAATAATAGCCATATTATAAGATCATCAGCTATGAATGACTTAGCTATTCTCAGCATTTTAATGATCCAAGACAACTCTGACGGACTTATGAAAAATGCAATCCATTTCCAGATCTGAATACAGATTGAAGCTTAATTTTTTTAGTTTCTTTTTCTTAAAAAAAAAAAAGAATGTTAACTCCAACACCTGTATGTGTGCTTTACATCCTTTTTTTGAATCCTTGATACTGCTACTTTTCTGATTAACTATCCTTTAAACTAAGGAAGAGGCCCAGGCTACACTGCTGATTCAGTTCCATGGGACTTTCTTTACCATGACAAAGAAACATCTTCACCCTAGAGGCTCAGTACATCTCTGGACTACTTCTGTTATTGGGTGTGCTCTATGCTCCTGAAGCCTCATATTCTGATTGGATGGTTCCTTTCCACACCTTCAGTTTAAGAAAACACATAAGTAGGGTCTGTCTTTCTGTTTCTATTTATATTCTCAGCCCTTACATGGATATTGGAACATAGTAAGTACTTAATACATGACTGCTGAGTGAATGCCTATATAAAATTTGTACTTATAAGTTTGCATATTGTTTTTCCATTTGATATATAGTTTCTATTTTTGTCTTTGTATCCCCAGTGCTCAGCAAAATGACATACACACACACACACACACACACACACACACACACATATATATAACACAAATGCTTGGTCAATGCTTTTTGACTTGATTTGAGAAATTGATAGAAAAGGAAGTCACATCAAAAAAGACAGTGTTTAAAAGACATATTAATTAATCTAGCAAGTTACAATTAAAAATATTCTTTAAAGAAATAAAGAACAGATTAAATATTTGGAGGGAAATTCAGTGCCCATTGCTAGGCTGTACCAATGTAATAAAAAATACATTAATGAAATTAACCTACACATTTAGTGCTACACTAATCAAACTATCAAGTATATACTTTATAGAGTTATAGAAAATAATAACAAAATTCATTTGGAGGAAGTAAAAACCAAAAATATTAAGGGCAGAAATGAAAACAAACAAAAAACTCAATGGGACTAGCACTTCTGGACCTCAGTCCATATTATAAAGTACCATTTCCAAAGTTAACTGTTCTTGGCTAAATAATCAAAGTGAGATGCTATTTTACATAATATATAGATTTCTGGCCTCAGAAACAGAAAAAAAAAACTGAGTTCAAGTATGACCTATGATGCATACTTACTTTGGGCAAATCAATTAACTTCTTAATGCTTTAGACAACTTTTAAAGACTATAATTTGAAGAGAAAGTCCCAACATGTATTGGCTAGAGGGAGTTTCCTCATTCAGGAAATGTCATTAACAAATATATCTAACAATGAATGTTTAACCAAAAGATAGAAGCAATTACAAAATATAAAATAGCTAATTTTGATTACATTAAATTGAAATGCATTTGCTCTTAATGCAACTAAAATAAGAATGAAGGTAAAATTGGGGAAAAGTTGAATCAATTATCCCCAATAAGGGTCTGATATCCACAATATGTAGTACCTAACAGAAATATATATCCCAACGTCATCCCCTAATAGATAAAAGGGAAAAGGCTAGAAATAACAATTTTCAAAAGAATTACAAATGATTAATAACCCTATGCTGTAGAGAAGCTGCTTATCTGTACCAATAAAGTGAATTTCCTTACCTGAAAGATTCCTAAAGCAATAAAATTACAAGACTAGTCCCTCTTCTATAAGATGATAGAGATAAATAGATACAGATAGACAGACAGATAGAAACAGTCAGACATTGATAGATGATAGACATTGAATAAAATGGACAAATTTATATAGTAGATAAAATATATAATAATTGTAATAATATATAATACATCAATGTATCTATAAATGTTATAGATATGTATATATAAAATATATAAAGGAAATACAAATAAATTCTGGTTTTATTTCACGCCAAATAAATTTGCAAAAATAACAAAAATGAGAATAGTCAATGTTAGAGTAGTCATGGAAAGTTGGCCAGACTAATTTACTGTTGTTAGAACTATGAACTGCTACAAACATTCTAGAAAACAATTTCTACTTTTGGTTAGAAAGTGACTAAATATCTATTTCTTTTCACCTAGAAATTCAAGGGAGGTAAATGACAAAAAAAAGATTCCATTTATGCCAAAATATTTATAGTAGCATCTTTTGTAGTTGTGGTGAAATCAAAACAAAGGCAAAGAAATGCCGATGAATTGGGGAGTCTTTAAGGAAGTTGTGGAACATGAAGCTTATGGAATATGACTGTTATCAGAAACAAAGTGCATGGTGAATACAGAGAAGTATTTTAAGACTTGTAAACTGAAACAAAGTGAAATAAGAAAAATGACTACAGCAGTGTGAATGGAAAGTACAACAAATAATCGAAACTAGATACAATGAAATCATAATGTCCAAATTTGGCTCTAAAGAATCAGTATGAGAAGGTATGCCTTCTCATTTTCTTTTGAAAGATGGTGGGGGGTGGGGGGCTGGACATGGATGTAGAAATCCAAATAAAATGTAAAAAAATATTTTTAATATATTTGTTAGGTTTAATGAACTGTTTTCCCCCTTCAAATTCTTTGGTATAAAGGATGGCTCTCTAAGGGATATATTTGGAACTTTTGGTGATTCAAAAACAAGGACATCAGTACAATTTTATTTGTGTTTTTTTTTTTAAGGAAAAAAGAAACTTGTTTCTTAAGGTTTTCTTTTGCTTTTTGTTTTTTGTTTTGCTTTTTTAAAAAGTGAGCTCTGAATGAATCCACAAAAGATTTGAAATCTCTGAAAGTACACTTGGTAGAAAATTTACCAGCCTTGAAGGAAGATCCAAGATGGTGAATCAAATCAAAACAATGTAGTCAGCTTGTATCTACAAGCTCCTCCAAACCAATCTAGAAAATATACCAGACCAAATTCTGATAAGTAAATCCAGGAAAAAGTCACATTTAGTCGTTTGTCTAACATAGCCTAGACTAAAGAAACACATACACTAAATCCACATCTGTGGATCCTGGGGACAGGTTGGGTCAGGAACTTAAAGCACAACAGAGCACTCCAGCACCCAGGAGAGGGTATGCACCAGGAGAGATATCAGTCCTAAATGAGACAGTCCCAGACACATAGTGGGGTACTACAACAAGGATAGGCACAAATTGGAAACTTTGTCAGTCATTACCGTTTCAAAATAATAGATCCATAGTGGAGTGAGAAAAGGAACTACACATGGTAATGGTGTGCTGGGTAGCAAGGTCCTGAGTGATGTAAGGAAAAAGGAAATTCACATTTTCTTCTATATTTTCATTATTTGTTTCTGTTTGACTGATTCTTAGTGTCTCAGAATCATTAGCTTCCATCTGCCCAACTCTAATTTTAAATTTTCTTCAGTAAGCTTTTGCACCTCCTTTTCTATTTGACCATTTCCCCCCCATTTTTGTCAATAGTGTGTGTGATTTTTTGTTTTGTTTTGTTTTGTTTATTTGAGGGGGGCAATGAGGGTAAAGTGACTTGTCCAGGGTCACACAGCTAGTGTCAAGTGTCTGGATTTGAACTTAGGTCTTCCTAACTCCAGGGCCAGTGCTCGATTCACTGTGCCACCTAGCTGCCCCTGCCAATTGTGATTTTTAAGGAATTGTTTTCTTCAGTCAATTTTTGTGCTTCCTTTTCCATGCTGTTGACACTTTTTTTCCCCATAATTTTCTAGCATAAATCTCATTTCTCTTTCCATTTTTCTTCTGTCTCTCTTAACCTTTTTGAGCTCTTCCAAGATGGCTTTTTGGTTTCAAGACCAATTCATCTTCCTTCTTGAGGCTTCACCTGTAGGCATTTTGACAGTATTGTCCACACTTGAGTTTGTGTTTTGGTCTTCCCTGTTGCCATAAAGGCTTTCAATGGGAAGGGCCCTTTTCTGTTTCTTACTCATATTGTAGCTATTTTTTGACTTTTAAAGTTGTGGTCTGCTCATGGAACACAGGGGCCTGTGTTGTAAGCTTCTTGTGCTGGGGATAGGGGGTTGGTCACTGGTTTTCTGCTCTGAGGCCTCTGTGGCTTGTGGATTCCTCACTGCCCTAGGCTTGCTCCCTGTGCTGGTATGGATTGGCCAATGGCACCTGTCCTGTGGGTGGTTCTCTAGCCAGGGCTGTTGGGTCTCACAACTGGCCTGTTGCAGCACCAGCCTGCTAAGCCAGAACAAGGGACCTCAGCTGCTGATCTGTGCTGTTGCCAAGAGCCTCCTGCTGACTTGCCCAGACCCCCTCTGTGCTGCACTGAGCTGATCTGTGCTGCACTCCCCTTTTGCTTAAGTGAGACTAACCTTTCCTGAAGTCTTCTAAATTATCTCAAGTTGGAAGATTGTGTCCCTATGTCTTTTTATAGGTTCTATAATTCCAGAATCTGTTTAGAAGCTTGATTTAATGCTGTTTTGAGGAAAACTTGGGAGAGCTCAGGCAACTTCTTGGCTTCTCTCACCCATCTTGGCTTTGCCTTCCCAGGAAAAAGGAAACTTAGAAGATCAAAAGCAGAAGCAGGGGGCAGCTGGGTGGCACAATGGTTAAAGCACCGTCCCTGGATTCAGGAGGACCTGAGTTCAAATCTGGCCTCAGATACTTGACACTTACTAGCTGTGTGACCAGGGCAAGTCACTTAACCCTCACTGCCCTACCAGAAAAATTTTTTTTAAAAAAAGCAGCGGCAGTGTGCAGTAGCAGCAGCAGCAACAACAGACCCCAGCCACAAAGCAATGTCTTCTAGTAGTTAGCCCAACATGCTGAATAATAACCAAGGGAGAAATACCAGACCAAACAAAACCTATAATTCTGCCAGAATCTAGCAGTAATATACACTTTCTCAGGCACAAACTCAGATCAGGAACAGGCAGATATCAGATGGGGGTGGGTGGAGTGATGGAGTTTAACAATCAGACTTTGCTCTGCCTCAAAACATTTTTGGAGTTATGAACGTTTGCAGGTTCTCACCCTGTTTCTGAGATCCTGTAAGGACACAATGCCCAATACCTGAAGAAAGCAACATGAGGACCAACCTAGACCTTCCCTCCAGAAGTGTAGCAGAGACCAGTCCTAAAAAAATATGAAGTCAGGAAGTAGGCTAGATGAATGTGCAAACAAAATAAAGAACATAATGAGCACAAACAATGCCTCAAAGAAAAACACAGCTTGGGCGCAAATGCAACTAGAATTTCTGGAAGAGCAGAAGCAAGAAGTGGTATTTTTTTTACTTAAAAAAGTAAGTAAATGGAATTAGAGTGCTTGAGGGGAAAAATGGAAAAGAAATGACAGCTATGGAAGAAAGACTTGGAAAGGGAAAATAGGAGGGTAAGGGAAGAAAGGAGGCTGAATTAGAAGGAAGGTTAAAGGAGGGATTAGTCCTAAAAAATTAAAATCTAACAATTAACAATATTGCAGCTCACTTTAAGGTGACAAAGGATAAGAATTTGAGGGGGTGTCCAAAAATTAGGGAGTAGTGAGCAATTAGAATCTATTTAATACCAATAGTACAGGAAGTCATATGGAGTCAAATAAATATTTCACTGAATGTTTTCCTAAAAGCCAAACCTGAATCAACTTCTATTGTGGCCAAAGCTGCTTTTCATATTAGAAGCAGATGCTTATCAGACCTTGAAGACAAAATACATCTGGCAGAGTGGAAAATGTATGGGGGTATCAAAAATCTTGACTTCTAATTCGGACTTCGCCACCAAATAGTTGTTTGACCTTAATTCAATCACTTCTATGGGGCTCAGTATTCCCATCAGTAAAATGAATCATGTGGAATATATGATCTTTAATATATTTTGTGATTATAACATCTTATACTCTGTGTTTTAACACTATATTCTAAGGTCCCTTCAAGTTCTAATATTCTGTGTTCTACACTTTAGCATTCTATAATTTAAAATCCTTTCCAATCCTAATTTTCTAAGTTCAAACATTTGATATTGTAAGATCTCTTCAAGTAAAAATTTTTGCCTATATTCCATCATACTAAATCCTAAAAAAATCTCTTCCAGCGCTAATACATTATATTCTAAAGTTGCTTTCAGTTTTAAAGTTCTGTGTTATATGGTAGTTCAGGGAAGGCAAATATGGATCGGAAACACTCCCTTTATCTGTTTATCAGGTAGTGTCTAGCTGAAGGCAATGTCCTAATAATCTGCTTTTAGACCATCTGCTTTTACCCCATGGCAGTAGCAGGGTAGGAGAAGAAACCAAACCAAAACAAAACACTTTACTATTTTTTTTTTAAATTGCCCAAGAGTTCAGACTAATATCTGTTGCTGTGAACTGATAACTGGTGGTTACCTGGCTAATGAGCAGATTTGCCCCAATGTGGTTTCCCTTTTGGGATTTACTCTGCTTAAAGGTGTTCTGGTGACTGATGGGGGTCATCTGGAGTGTGGAGCTGCCATATCCTGTATATTCCAAGACCTGCCACAAAGCCTTGGCCTATAAACTATCAACAGTGCTGTTCTCTGCCTCCTTCATCATCACCTGGCGGTTTACTTAGTGAGCTCACCCTTGTCACCCATGGGATAAATTATCCAGACTAACTAATTTCACAGCCAGTAAATTACAGACATAGCCAGCATAGCTCCATCTCATTAGAGGAGGTTAATTTAAGTAGACAATAAACAAAAATATGGGAAGAAAAAAATCTAGCTTGCAGAGTTTTTTCTCCATCTCAGGCACACAATGAATTCACAACCCCAACATCTGCCACTACTGGAAAACCACTTTAGGAAAAAAAAATGAAAAAAAAATGACTCATTGAGATTTCTTCTGATGAATGGTGAATTTCCAATTAGCATTTTAATTATTCAAGCCAGACTTTCAGCTGTCTCAACAGTAACAACAATCTCAGCAGCAAGTTTTTCCATTGGCTCTGGGATAAGAACACAGTGCTTAACTAGCAAACAACTTAAATAGATTGTTCTCCTCAACCTTTATTAAAAGAGCAAAGGAGGAAGGTGACTTCCACACTTTCATCTCCCATAAATCTTACTATAGGCCCATCTTGGGATTCTATGAAGCCAACTAGAGAAACTTCCCCAACAACTCTAAATTACTCCAACTACCCATTTCCTAGAAGCATAGAATCATGATACCTCAGGACTGGAAGGAACCTCTTAAGTCAACTAATCTAACCTCTACACGGAATGGTAATTCCCTTACAGCATCTCTGACACACAGTTATCCAGCCACCATCCTGAGAAGGAGAACTAACAAATTCCAAAGGATGCATCCCATGCCACTTTTGGATAGCCCTAATTGTTAGGTTCTCTTTTTTTTTCTTTGTTAGTTTAATTTTTCCCCTCTAACACATAGCCAAAACGCTAGCCTTCTGCAATTTTTAACAATTCCTTCTTGTTCTGCATTCTGAGATAAAGCAGAATAGATCTAATTTGTATGTCTCTTCTTTTTGGCCTCTTCAAATACTAAGAACATAATGTTCTTTTTAAGCCTTCTCATCTCTGGACCAAAGAGATGACATTCAAAATCCTGTACAATACTCCTGTTATGACCTGACCATGATTGTATATGGTGAAACAATTACTTCACTTTCCAGACCTTATGCTACTCAATGCAGCCCTAAGTTTATATTATATTATGTAACTTCCATGTTACACTTTTGACTTATATTGATCTTTCAGGTCACTGCTATCTAGTTATGCTTCACTTGTCATTGACCAAAAGTTTAATGACCAAGTCCCTTTGGTGTTCTCTCCTCCCTTAGCTTCTATGACTGTTCTTTAGTGGTTCTCCTTTCCACTTTTTTAACCAGTCCTCTGCAGTCTCCTTTGCTTGATTATCTTGTATTTCCCACCCATTAGAAGTAGATATCCTCTATGGCTGTCTGAATTTTTTTTACATTCTTTCCCTTTTTCAGTTATCTCTACTTCCTACAGGTTCAAATAGCATATTTGCATGGGTGAGGTCCAAATCGATACAAGCAGCTTCAATCTCTTTCGTGAACTCCAGTTCTACATTACTTTACATTACTTACTGGATATCTTCACCAGGATGACCCATTCAAACTCAACATGTTCAAAACAGAATTCAATACTTTATCTCAATTTTGCCTATCCTCCAAACTTTTTTATTTCTTTTAAGGGCACTATCATCATTTTCATCATTCGGGTTTGGACTCTGGGGGTTATCGATGACTTTATTTTCTCTCTTATCTACCATATACAATCATTCACAATGTTTGTCAATTGTCTCACCATTTTGTCACTTAGCTCTGTACCTTTCTCTCCATTTACATGTCCATTCAGATTTTTATCATCTCTTTCCTGGGCTATTGGAAAACTTTCTAAATTGTCACCCTGCTCTCTGCTTCTCCCCATTTCCAGCCATACTGCATACAGCTGCCAAAATAATCTCTCTAAGGCTCATGTTAACTATCCCTCTCGGTATTGAGTCATCTGTAAATGGGAAAAATATGTCACCTTGTATCTTCCTCCAAATCATTGATTTAAGTGTTGAAGAATACAAGGCCAAGGAAAAATCCCACAAGAGACCTTAGAGTAGACAATGGTCCTTTATTTAGAGAATAAAGTTAAATATGTTCCCTACAAATATTGGGCAGTACTCCTGGCTTCTCCTTAGATTTCCTATTGCACTCAGAGCATAGGACCTTAGAACTAGAAAGGATTTTTAGGGGGTTATAGAATTAGAAGCATAGACTAAGAGTTGGAAGGGACTTTAAAGTTTATCTAGTCCAAATCTTTTTATTTTATAACTGAGAAAAATAAGGGCAATAGAGAGGTTGTGACTTCTTCCCCAATTAATGAAGAGAAGGAAATAAACATTTATGTAGGGCCTCCTATATCCTAGGCATTATGCTAAGTACTGTGGTAAAAAGTTTTAACAGTTGGTTAGATAATGGAGAGACGCCAGTTTTTGGTTTTTGTTAGGACCACCCTTTTGGGGAGGAGACCAACAGCATTGCCTGCTGAGCACTCGACTTCTGACAGCCAGGGTGCGAGCTTAAAAGGCAAGGAGAGAACGGAAGTGGGAGCTTTTTCCTGCTCCGCTGGTCTCCTGGCTGCGCTGCACAGACAGACGCGGACTGGAGTTTGACTCGGCCTGGCTCTTGGTTAACAGCACACGCTTGACTCGGTCTCTCTCCCCAAAAGTGGCCTTGGGTTTTGGTGAGTTTTATACAGAATATAGACTAAGCCTAGACTTAAGACGATTTGTATTGTATTTCTACTTTCCTATCCTTCTAATCAACATCACTTTGCGACTACCATACAATAAAGGCTCTATCTAGAAAACCAGAAGCTTCTTCCATTTACTAGTCTGGGAGATAAATTAAGGGAAAGGTTAAGTAGGGGAGATTTATGATCTAATATCCAATTTTAATCTCACAGTACTTTACAAATATTATTTCATTTGATTCTTGTTGGGTAGGTACTGTTATTATCCTCTTTTTTACAGTTGAGTAAACTGAACCAAACAGAGGTTGAGTGACTTATCTAGGGTAACACAGAGAGAGTAAATGCCTGAGACTAATTTGGATTAAGGTCTTCCTGACTTCAAATCAGGGCTTTATCCACTATAGCTGCCCTGGAAGCTCTGTCTCAGTTTCCTCATCTGTAAAATGAACTGAAGAAGAAAATGGCAACCAATCCAGTATCTTTCCCAAGAAAACCCCAAATGTGGTGATGAAGAGTCTCACGTCACTGAAATGACTGAACAACAAAAACCTAGCTATATCCTTGAGGGTAAGAAATGTCTTCCTTTTTGCTTATATTTGTATTCCAAGTGCTTAGCACAGTGCCTGATATATAAGTACTTAATAAATTATTTTATCTTTCTGTAATAAGGCTAGGGTTTGAATTTAGTCTTCTGACTAAATATAGAAGTCTGTTCAGGATGTGCCATGCTGCCATTTTTCTGTTGTTGAGGCTATTCTAGAAGAAATCAGGTCCTGTGGTCTCATGTTAGCTATTTCAGTCTCGTCAGAACTTTTAGCCATTGGTCTTAGTTTTGCTTTCTGAAACCACGTAAAATAAGTCAACTTTCTCTTGCATATGACAATCCTGCAAATATTTGACAATGGTAATCGTATCCTTCCACAAATTCTTTTTTTCTTGCCAACAATCACCATTTCCTTCCACCTTTCTTTACATGAAATAGTTTTAAGATCTTTTACTATCCTGACCATCTTCTTCTGGATGTGCTCCAGTTTGTAAATATTCCTCTTAAAATGTAGGACCTAGAATTACATAATAATTTCGGGAATGGTCTGGTATCACAAAAACAAACAAACCAACAAACAAAACCCTTTCTCAGTCAAAGTAATTTTCATGCTTTTTCTTTCTATCTGGACTCCTGCAGAAGGTTGTAGAGGATGAAATGAGATAATGGATAATGAAGCACTTTACAAATAGCACTTATTACCCTGAGTATCTATGATTATACCTACAAGGGTACTTCCCCATCAATACCAGTTCCAACTCTTTGACACCTTAGCAGAAAGTTTAAAGAGTTTACATGGGGGGCAGCTAGGTGACTCAGTGGATAAAGCACTGGCCCTGGATTCAGAAGGACCTGAGTTTAAATCCGGCCTCAGACACTTGACACTAGCTGTGTGACCATGAGTAAGTCACTTAACCCTCATTGCCCTGCAAAAAATAAAAAAAAAATAAAAATAAAAAAAAGAGTTTACATGGACTAATAAATATTTCTATCTAAAATTATACCTATATCTATATATGACTAAGATATATATGACTATGTGGCATAGCCTGGAAGTTCTGGAATCCATTCTGACTTCTAATGGAAACTAGCTGTGGGATCCTGGACAAATCATTTAAACTCTCAGAGACTCATTGCATAAAAGTTGTTGAATTAATAGAGGAAATTTCCTTATCAGGGAACTCCTAATAGCAATGAAATCACATCTGGGGATACATATACATATACCCAGTTACATATAGCTGTATATAACATATCCACATATAAATGCACATAGATAGCTATTTGTATAATAACATTAATAGCTAATATTTATATAGTACTTCTGTGTCAATTGTTTTGTAAATATCCCATTTGATTATCACAAAAACCCTGAGGGATATGCTTTTATCATCCTCATTTTACAGAATAGGACACCGAGGTAAATTGAGTTTAATTGACTTGTCCAGGATCACATAGCTAGTAAGTGTTTGAGCCTGAATTTGAATTCAGATCTTCTTTTTTCTTTTTTTTTTTTTTCAGGGCAATGAGGAATAAGTGACTTGCTCAGGATCACACAGATAGTCATGTGTCAAGTGCCAGATTGGAACTCAGGTCATCCTGAATCCACTGTGCCAACTAGCTGCCCCTCAGATATTCTTTACTCCAAGATCCATTACTCTTATGTGCCATATCCTTACCCCTAAGAAGATTTGCCTTTAGGTTGTCCCTTTACCAGAGATGGAGTTTCATTTCATCCTGTGAAGAAAATATAAATTGTATGGGAAACGTTGGATGTTTTGGAAATTTTTACAAAACACCCAAAAAGAGCTCCCTGGTCTTGCCATGTGGGAAAAAAAATTAAGGGCAGGGATTATTTTTTGGTTTTTTCTTTTATCTTCAGTGGCTTTCAGAGTGCCTGGTACATAGGAGATGCTTAATAAATGTTGATTGGCTGATAAATTAGTATTTGTTGGGAGACATTCCCATCAAGTGCTAATCCTGAAAAGATGCCCGAAGAATGTTCTCACCTAATGATAGGGTTGTTACATCTTTAATAAAAGAAAGCAGGGCAGCTAGGTGGCACAGTGGATAAAGCCCTGACCCTGGATTCAGGAGAACCTGAGTTCAAATCCGGCCTCAGACACTTGACACTTACGAGCTATGTGCCACTGGGTAAGTCACTTAACCCTCATTGTCCTGCCCCGCTCCCCCCCCCCCCAAAAAGCTATCCTCTCCTTGAGAGTAGCACACCTATTATTACCAGAGTTCCAGTCACTTTTTGGACATTGACCAGTGTAGGGTACCATGGCTTTAGCTGGATGGCCAGATCTCTATCACAAGGAAATATCTGACCTCCCATTCACCCAATTACATAAGGGAAAGTATGTGTACATGTGCATCTTTTAAGCACACTAGACTTAGAGACTTTCTTATCAATAGTTTCCTAGGGAGTTATACCTTGAATGTGGGATCCAAGACATATAGAATGGAATGTCCAAATAAGGAAGAGTCCAATGGGCTTCTCTCTCTCTCTCTTTTTTTTTTCTTTTTTTTTTACAGGGCAATGAGGGTTAAGTGACTTGCCCAGGGTCACATAGCTAGTAAGTGTCAAGTGTCTGAGGCTGAATTTGAACTCAGGTACTCCTGAATCCAGGGCTGGTGCTTTATCTACTGTGCCACCCAATGGGCTTCTCTTAAAGCATATTTAGTGTATCCTGGCCAAGCATGGGGAAATCACCCAACTTTTTGACCAATCAACCTCCTGTGCACTTGGCCCTATAGATCTGATTCCCACTTGCACAAAGAAGGCTTTCTGCCCAGTATGTTTATATAACTTACATATGTAAATATCAGGGAAGTTTGGGAAGGAGCTAGATTGGAATTCACATAATGTCTGCTGGCCTTCCCGGACACTGACACCCCACCCTTCTCCCCATAACTAAGTCTCCTTTAAATGAATTCTATCTCCTAAACCCCGGAGCTGCCAATGACTTTCTTCATTATCAAGTCGTTATCTCAGGGCTATGGGGGAGGTGTATACCTAAGCCCCAGTCTGTACTTAACAATTGGCATAGTGGGCAGAATACCATATCCAATAACCAGGAAGTTAAGCAATAAAGAAGGAGTGGTGGCCTGTACATGTAAGTGATTGCTAAAGGATGAAGTCATCTCTTCTAAATTCTACTTATGAATAAACGTTCTGGATGGGGCCAGTGGCCAGTCATCCTTAATATAGACCATAGGAATGGGTAGAGGTACACACCTGGACCAAGCTAAAGCAATCTTATCTCCCCCAGCTGCTGCCCCATCCTGGTGGAGCAGAATCAGAGGCTCACAGGAATCATTTCTCTGTAACACCATTCTCCTATTCTGCTCACTTTTATTTAATATCTGATAAAGAGTTTGCCCTTCTCCCCATCTAGGCCAACACTTCTACCCAAACTCTTTCTTTTTCTTTTTTTTTTAATCAAAGAAATTTGTAATTTTTTATTCACTGTGATGATTGCTGTGTATTTCCTTCCCTCCTATTTTCCCCATTTGTCCTCTTTCTCTCTCAACCCATTCCTCCTGAAAATTGTTTTGCTTCTGACATCTGTTTTCCCCGATCTACCCTCCCTTTTATCAGTGACACACTTTTCTTAACCCCTTCCTCTTTTACTTCCCTGTAGGGCAAGATAGATTCCTATACTCAACTGAGGGTGTGTTATTTGCTCTTTGATTCAATTCCTATGAGAGTGAGATTCAAGAATTCTCTGCCACCTCACCCAATCTTTGAAAAAGTTCTTTCATTCTTCTTTTATTTGAGGTAACTTGTCCCATTCTACAGTTTTCTTCCTTCTTCTACATTCCTCTATCTCACCCCTTAATTTAATTTAATTTTTTAATATCATCCCATCATAGTCAAACCAAACCAAAGCCTTCAGTTTATACATACTCTTTCTAACTGCCTTAATAATGATAAAGGTGAGGGGACAGCTAGGTGGCGCAGTGGATAGAGCACCGGCCCTGGAGTCAGGAGTACCTGAGTTCAAATTTGGCCTCAGACACTTAACACTTACTAGCTGTGTGACCTTGGGCAAGACACTTAACCCCAATGGTCTCACAAACAAAACAAAACAAAACAAAACAAAAAAATGATAAAGGTGGGGGCAGCTAGGTGGCGCAGTGGATAAAGCACTGGCCCTGGATTCAGGAGTACCTGAGTTCAAATTCGGCCTCAGACACTTGACACTTACTAGCTGTGTGACCCTGGGCAAGTCACTTAACCCCCATTGCCCCACCAAAAAAAAAAATGATAAAGGTATTTAGAAATTACAATTATCATCTTCTTATGTAAAAATAATAACAGTTTAATCTTATTGAATCACTTATAGTTTTTCTTTTCTGTTTACTTTTTCATGCTTCTCTTGAGTCTTTTATTTGAAAGTCAAATTTTTTATTCATCTCTGGTCTTTTGATAGGAATGCATATAAGTCCTCTATTTCATTAAATATCCTCTTTTTTTATCCTGAAATATTTTATTCAGTTTTACTGGGAATGTCATTCTTGGTTGTAATTCTAATTCCTTTGACCTGAGGAATATCAGATTTTAAGCCCGCCAGTCCTTTAATGTAGAAGCTGCTAAATTTCGTGCTATCCTGATTGTGGCTTTTTTTTTTTTTGGCTACTTGCAATATTTTCTCCTTAACCTGGGAGCTCTGAAATTTAGCTATATTTTTCTTCAGTGTTTTCATTTTGGGATATCTTTTAGAAGATTGTTTATCTTTGGATTCTTTTAAAAAAGTAAAAGCACTTTATTATTTTCCAGTTACATGTAGATACAGTTCTCAACATCTGTTTCTACAAGATTTCCAATTTCAAATTTTTCTCCCTTCTTCCCCTCTGTGCCCCCTCCCCCAGACAGCAGGCAATGCAATATAGGTCATATATATATATATATATATATATATATATATATATATATATATATATATCCAATAACATTAAACATATTTCTGCATCAATCATGTTATAAGGGAAGAATCAGAGCAAAAAGGAAAAACCTCAAAAAAGAAAAACAAAAGCACCAAAACCAAAAAAACCAGTATGGTTCAATCAGCATCCATATTCCATAGTTTCTTTTTCCCCATGGATTTGGAGAGCCTTCTCCATTATGAATCCTTTGGAACTTTCTTGTACCATTGTATTGGTGAGAAGAATCCAGTATCATCACAATGTTGATGATACTGTGCACAATGTTCTTCTGGCTCTGCTCATCTCACTCATCATCATTTCATGCAAGTCCTTCCAGGTTTTTCTGAACTCCTCCTGCTCCTCGTTTCTTACAGAACAATAGAATTCCATTACATTCATATACCACAACTTGTTCAGCCATTCTCCAATTGATGGGTATCCCCTCAATTACCAATTCCTTGCCACCACAAAAAAGAGCAGCTATAAATATTTTTGTGCATGTGGCTCCTTTCCCCCTTTTTATGATCTCTTTGGGAAAAAGATTGAGATTTTTTTGATTTATATTTTATCCTCTGGGTCTAGAATATCAGAGTAATTTTCCTTGATAATTTCTTAAAAGATGAAGTCTAGACTTTTTCATTGATCATGGCTTTCAGGTTGTCCACTAATTCTTTTTTCTTTTTTTCAGTACGAAGTCACTTTATTGGGATGTAAATAGTGGTAGTTTTTTGGTACAGATTATGAAAAGGTAAGGTAACCAAAATATGGATGAACTGAAAGACAGAAGGAGTGACACTCACAGTTCCCAGGTGTGGGAGAAGCCAGGTGTGGCTTAGCTCTCATTGTCACTGTTTCCAAGGGTGTGCTTGTCAAAACGATATTCTGCTATGCCAGAATCAGGGTCTCCCATTTTGTGCAGATTGATTATGTGATCACCTAGTTGTTTGATGGACTTTCCCTGTTTGTCCATGTAGTGGGTTTTGATGAAATCACATCAGTGAGGGTCATTTTTGTCAGTTGCCAGCTTGTGCAGTTGCAGTAATGACTGACAATTTTCCAAATGCACAGCATAGTCCACTGAGTTTAGTCCAATTTCCCAGTAATTGAGATCTGGTTTCTTGATGTCTTGCATGAAGATGCGGCCTCCACGTTGGTCCTGCAGTTTCACCAGCTCCTCAGCATGCTCCCACTCCTCATGGGACTTGTGTAGGAAATACAGGGCCACGTGATCTTGGTTGAAGTAGTAAGACATAGACAAGTAGATGTAGGAGGCATAGAGCTCTAGGTTGATCTGTAGGTTAATGGCAGCCCCAGAGTCCTGGTGGTAGTTCTGTTGCTCCTGAGAGGGAGATGAAGGCATTATGGCAGCAGAGATAGTGGAGGCTGCTTAGATGAGGAGGGAGGAGACAGCTGTGTAAGGGCTCTGGCTGAGGCTGGTGTTGGGGCAGAGTCAGCAGCAACAGCTTGGGGCGGGTGAGGCAGACAGCTGCTACTCCCAGGACAGAGAAATGTTGATTAGTGGAGGTGAAGGTGGAGAGGTGGCTAGGGTGATCTTGGCTGGGAATCAAGCAGTGGGTTCCATTCAAGTACTGTTGAAGCAGTAAATGACAGTGACTCCCCTTTCTGTGCTTCTCTAGACCACTAATTCTTAAACTATTTTCCCTCAATCTATTTCCAGGTCAATTGTTTTTCCAATGAGACATTTAGCAATTTCTTTTTTTTTTTTTTGATTTTGTTTTTATTTCTCCTTGATGCCTCATAGAGTCATCAGCTTTTACTTGTCCCATTATTTATGGAATTATTTTCTTCAGTGAGCTTTTGTGCTTTCTTTTTCATTTAGCCAATTCTACTTTCTAAGGAATTCTTTTCTTCAATGAATTTTTGTACATCTTTTACCATTTGGCCTATTATTTTTAAGGTATTATTTCCTTCAATATTTTTATACTTCTTTTACCAAACTGTTCACTTTCTTTTCCCTCATGATTTTCTTGCATCACTCATTTCTGTTCCAAAGTTTTCATTTGTCTGTCATATTTGATTGTAAATTTCTTTTTAGAATTTAATTTAATTTCTTCCAGGAATTCATTTTGCAAAAGAGATCAATTCTTTTTTCTTTTCTTTTCTTTCTTTCTTTCTTTCTTTCTTTTCTTTTTTTTTTTTTTGGTGAGGCCATTGTGGTTAAGTGACTTGCCCAGGGTCACACAGCTAGTAAGTGTTAAGTGTCTGAGGATGGATTTGAACTCAGGTCCTCCTGAATCCAGGGCTGGTGCTCTATCCATTGTGCCACCTAGTTGCCCCTGAGACCAATTCATTTTAATTTTTGAGGCTTTGTATGTAGTCATTTTGACTCAATTGCCTTCTTCTGAGTGTATGATTTGATCTTCCATGTCACCATAGTAAATTTCTGTGATCAGGTGCTTTTGTTGTTCTTGTTTGCTCATTTTCTAGCCTAATTATTGATGTTTAACTTGATGTTAACGTTGGCTCTGTGCCTGAGCTGGTGTGGTGGGGGGGACTTCCCCAAGTTTCAAGGTGTTCATGCTGCTGTTTTCAGAACTAGTTCTGGTCACTGCTTTCCTTGCCTGTGGTCTGGTCAATGAGCAACCATAAGCACTCTTTTCTGCTTTTATACTGTCACCAAGTTCCCTGCTTTACTGCAGATTTTGTTGTATTATGATAAGTTCTCCTTGCTCTGGGACTGTGACCCAGACCTGAGTACCATCAATACAACTGAATCTTGTACCAAGTGCCAGCAAAGAGTTCCCTTTAATCTCCTTCTGATGAGTTTTTTGACCACTTCCCCCGCCCCACCCATTACCATTGCTGGTAATGAAATCCTGAACCTGCTATTACTGATTCAGTCACCTGACCATATAAGTTGTCTTGGTAATAAGTTTAAAACAAAACTCCCCTAGCATTTACAGTGCTTCACAATCTCATTCCAGACTAATTTTCCATCCGTATTATATATCATTCACCTCTAGCACTACTTAGTCTAGCCAAATTGCCTTTTTTGTACTTTTTCTCTCAGGTTACTCCATCTCACTTTTTCTTGCCTTTGCACTCTCTGTCTCCCATGCCTAGAATGCATTTTGTTCTTACTTCCTCCTGTTAGACTCCTATTTTCCTTTTAAGTACCTCCTTCTGCATGATACTTTTTCTGGTCTCTCAGCTGCTAGTGGCTTTCCACCAAATTATTGTAGCCTGAATGAATATGGGAGGAATATGTCAGTGGAATATATGAAAATGAGGAATTATAAATACCTGCAAGTGAACAGCTTGGTTGTGAAAGACAGAACGACTCTTTCAGCAGATGAAAATTTCCTATTGTGTTTTCAAAATGGGAACAAGATGGAAGTGACACCCAACAGATATTTATTTATTCTTTTCCCCCTCTACACTGAACCACTAAGGAAGGAGAGGTGAGCTCATTTATGACATTTTGTTGAAGGCTTCAACCCATCAGTTTTTCCACATGAGATTGTTATCCCTCTCCCTTCCCCGCCCTCAACAAATGAAAGATCAAGTATTATAAAGTGACAATCTATAGGCATAAGCTGCATGTAGAGAAATATGGGACCTGCCAACCCTTCACACCCAGTCATGGAGTGCTATCTCTCTTCTCCCAGCCTCTCTGATGTTTTACCATCTTTCCCCACCTGCTCTCTCCACAACTCCACCTGGTAATAATCATTTGAGAGAGTTTAACTGAAGTACACAAGAGGAACCCTTTACTTCACATCTCCTCAAAGGTCTGGGGCACATTGGGATTTTATTACATCACAAATTAGAGAAGGAAAAGCTAATACACTTTATATATTTGTACAAAAGAAGAGGAAAAAGTCTTTGCTGTTCAACTCCTCATCGCAAATCTGTCACCTTAGTGAGTGGATTTTGAAATATCAGAAGTATTTACTGTCAGATTCAGCTCTGGAATAGAATAGCAAAGCTTGTGACTCCCCATTAGAGAACTGCATCAGACACCAAGATCGAGTTCTCAAGTAATATAGCACCAGGCCCTTCACAGGGCCATTGCTGCTCCATTAAGAAGAGCTGAAATAATGACATGTAGAGGGCAAGGAGGCATAAGCACTCATAAAATTGTGTCAGTCTTTTTTCCAAGCCTGAGAGACAGAACAGAATTCCTTGCAGGAAGTCATTGGATATTAGTTCTACTCTACAGATATCCAGCAATGGTATTTCCATTTGATATTTCACCCTAAAAATTTTCAGATGCTTGTAAGGCCTTGTAGTTTGATAAGCACCTCTTGAAGACTTCTGGTGATGGGAAATTCACTACCTCCCAAGGCAGCCTATTCTACTGTTGAATAACTCTAGTTGTCAGGAAGTTTCCCATACACTGAGCTGAAAAATTTTGTCCTACAACTTATAAACCATGCTTTTAGTTCTTGCCCTTTTGCCCAAGCAAAACTAATACTTCTTTCCCATTAAAGTCCTTCAAATTCTTGGGGACAATTGTAATACCCTAATTCCCCTTTGAAAAAGAAAAAAAAAAAACAACCCTCTCCTTTTCTCCTAATTAGACCTCTTCACTTCCTTCAACCAATCCTTATATAGTTCAGTTTCCAGTGCACTTTCCATACTAACACAGCCCTTCTGTTCCACTCTTCTTTTTTTTTTTTTTTTTTTTTTTTTTTTTTTTTTAGTGAGGCAATTGGGGTTAAGTGACTTGCCCAGGGTCACACAGCTAGTAAGTGTTAAGTGTCTGAGGCCAGATTTGAACCCAGGTACTCCTGACTCCAGGGCCAGTGCTCTATCCACTGCGCCACCTAGCTGCCCCCGTTCCACTCTTCTTAGTATCATTTCTAAAATGTTTCACCCATAGCTGAAAATAATACTCTAAATGTTCTCTGAGCAGTGCAGAGTGTATAGCATTACTATCAACTCCCTCATTCAGGAGACTACCTCTTTTAATGTGGCTTAATCTTAGACTTTTTTGACTATCATCTCCCACTGCTGACCCCTATTGAGCTTGTAGTACTTTAAAGTCCCTAGATTTTCTCCATTCAAACCTTTGTATCCTCACCCTCTGGCAGGTAGCCACTGTATGAGAGATCATCTCAGTCAGACTTGGCTTTTGTAGAAAGAACAGAGTTGGGGCAGTAGATTTTTTCATAAAGATGATTTCTGTGGGAAAAATAAGGTATCTGATATACTTGGAATAGTTCAATGAAATAAAATTTAAAAAGAAATTTCAAAAAACAAATAAAAAGAATCATTCAATCATACTGCTGAATGCTTACATCCTTATAAAACTTCCAAAAGTATATTTCTTGTTGAGTCCATATATTGATGCATTTATCCAACCAGGAAAGACTATGTTAATGTGGAAAAAAGAAAGGAAACAATAATTTATTGTTTACTATGTTTCAGGCATTGTGCCAAGAGCTTTAAGAATGTTGTATCATGGGTCACCCACCAGCTACAAATAGGGTGGCCCATTCTTGTGAGAATGACAATAAATGAGCCTTTGACACATCAACACTGCTGAGTTCCAGAAAATTATTGTTGGATTAATTTTCCTCACACCCAGGGATAGAATTTTGACAGAAATTTTGTTTCCTGTGGGAGCCACCTATGGTGAAGACCCTGGAGGACTTCGGCATCTGCACCTTATATGATAAGCTCAAGGACCAGAACCTACACCTGGCATCACAACTAAGCAAGCAGCAGAGTGATGCTCTTGCTTTTCACAAAGGAATTGACCAAGAGATCCAAGGGCTGAAAAAATTTCTGCAAGAACTGAACCATACTGAATGTCAAGACCTAGAGTAAGGAGTGGAGACCCCGAAAGTGCAAGCAAAGTCAAGGTGCAGAAAGGCCCTGAGCAAGGGGAAGAATGCCCAAGAAGCAGCATTATAGACATCCCAGAGAGAAAATGGCAGCATCATTTAGGGGGAAGTGAAGTATTCCCAAAGGAAACAGAATGAAGGCTGTGGTAAGTGGAAGAGTATTCCAAGGAGAAGCGAAGGAAGGAAAAGGTTGTTCAATTGGAGCTTAAAAAACAGATTTGAGGCTCTTCCTGAAGAGTAGGAAGCTGAATTCTGAGGGGAAAGAAGCTACTTGAGATCCCAGGAAAGAGGTAGCAAATCCACAGAAGCTATCAGTTGAGTGGTCATCCATTCAGGGGTAGAGAAAGATGAGAAGTAATATTTGGTGATTCAGGGGTATTTGGGCAGCTATTTGCTGACCTGATCAACATAGAGAAGTCTGTTGACTTCTCAGGGCATACATCCAAGACATGGCATGGGACATTACAAGACTTATCAAAATCAATGACAACTACCCCACTGTTTTTTAGTCATGTGGGACACAAATAACACTGCTACAAGGAACCTAAAAATGTATTGCCAATGACTATGGTGCTAGGGCAAGAGTGGGTTTTACTCATTAGGTTTACTCATTATGTTGAGTTTACTCAATTGAATGTTGTCTATTCAAGGAAAAAGATGTAAAAGAGAAAAATTATATTAGGAGGGAAGATACTATCTTTGAATGGGATTTCAACTTTTGAACTGTGGCTTAAAATGGGGGAGTAACAGGTTTCTGGCCAGCAATACAGTGTACCTAACAAAGGCTTGCAAAAATGATAAAAAAAAAAAGTGTTGTATAATTTTATCCTTAAAACAACTCTGAGAGGTGGATGTAATTAGTATCCCCATTTTGAAATTAAAGAAACTGAGGCCAACAGAGTTTAAATGCCTTAGGCCAGGACTGTACTCAAGTCATTCTAATTCCAGATTCAGTTCTTTATCTAGGTGATCTAGCAATTTCAGGCTTATTGTGAGATACTAGCCCAAATCAAGGCTTAATTCTTTTTTTTTTTTAGTGAGGCAATTGGGGTTAAGTGACTTGCCCAGGGTCATACCACTAGTAAGTGTTAAGTGTCTGAAGCCTGATTTGAACTCAGGTACTCCTGACTCCAGGGCCTGTGCTCTATCCACTGTGCCACCTAGCTGCCCCAAGCCTTACTTCTTATAGAATGGGATTGTTATGAAGACCAAATAAGATTATGTATAGAAAAGTTTTTGTACACCCTAAGGTACCATTTAAGGGCCAGCTGTTATAATCATCACAACCACCACTTTTAACACTACTCTCAGCATCTTCAGCATGATAAAAAGGTATATTTCCCCAATCCTGTATTTGTGATTGATTCTTTGAGTCAGTGTGAGTATTTACATTTATCTTTATTAAGTTTAACCATATTTCCTTAGGTTCATTGTTCTACACAGTTGAAAATTTCTTTTTTGTATCCTATCTCTGTTATTCAGTATGTTAGCTGTCTCTCCTAGATTTGTGTCATCTGAAAATTTATTAAACATAGCATCTATGCCTTCATCCAAAACATTTATAACAATATTGAGTAGAAGAGTTAAGTGCAGGTCCATGGGTATCTAATTGCCTCAAAGTTAAATTAGGATGAGAATCCCAGTCTTGTGACTTTTTGTTCTGTTTCATACTCTCCAAAACACATTGCCCTAGGGTCAAGGAATACAACTACTTGGAAAATTACGACAAATTCTTCTTAGACACTGAGAGATAGAGCAGTGTTTCTCTCAGGACACTGTGCCAAAGGATTGGTTTTCACATTTGTTTCCTCATTGCCATATAACTCTTTTTAATTTATCTTGTACTTTCTCACACATTATCTCTTTTAGTCCTCAAAGTTCTCCTATGAATATAGGCCTATTCCCAAAATGATTCTAGAAGGCACTTTATACTTAAGTAAAATATATTTGATATGGTTTAAAGGGTACGATGATGTTCCTCTCCACAATATATCTTTCTCACCTAGTTTTTGTGGAGCCTGAAATACATGCCCATGCAATCACTAAATGATCAATTACAGGATGTGAGAGCTGAAAGGAACCTTAGGAACTATCTTTTCATTTCCAAATAGTTTGTACTCCTTGGACTGGACTCCATCTTACTCCCTGTAAAACTTAACAGACAACTTATCATCCTTTGAAATTGCAACAGCTTTGGAACTAACTTCTTATCTTAGTCTCTTCTGTCTCTCTGATTGGAGGGCTGAAGGGTGGACCAAAGAACTCTTCCTAAAGCCTCCATTCAAAGAAAGTTCATAGATTAGTTCTTTTTTTCTTTTGTGGGGCAATGAGGGTTAAGTGACTTGCCCAGGGACACACAGCTACTAAATGTCAAGTATCTAAAGTCAGATTTGAACTCAGATCCTCCTTAATCCAGGGCCTGTGATTTATCCACTGTGCCCCCTAGCTCCCCCAGATTAATTCTTTATTTACTATCAACTTACACTTCTTGGAAAGGACTTGCCAATTCTCTATTCCTGTTACTTTCTTCCCCAGCTTCTCCTCATTTCCTAATTTCTTTTTTGTCTATCATATTACCCATTAGACTATAAGTTCCTTGAGGGCAAGGATTATCTTTCTTTTTCATCTTTTCATCACTAGAACTTAGCATAGTGTCTTGCACATAATAGACTTACAATAAATTTATATTTGTTGACTGACTCACTAACATCCAATAATCTCATCAAGCTCAGAACCATAGAACCTGAGTTCAAATCTTCATTCTATTCCTTACCCATGTGACTTTGGACAAGTCACTTAACCTTTCTAGTTCCAGGTTTCCTCAGTTATAAATCTAAGAGGATGATGTAGTATTTTGTTTATTTGTTTGTTTGTTTATTTATTTATTTATTTATTTAGGGCAATGAGGGTTAAGTGACTTGCCTAGGGTCACACAGCTAGTAAGTGTGAAGTGTCTGAAGCTGGCTTTGAACTCAGGTCCTACTGAATCCAGGGCCGGTGCTTTATCCACTGTGCCACCTAGCTGCCCCCTGTAGTCTTTTGATACTTTAGGCTAAGCAGGTGATTTGTACAAAGGCACATAACAAATTAATAGTTTTGTATTTCCCCGAGATCCTTTTAGTATGAGCTCGCCATACCTGAGCTTTTGGAATAACTAGGTATGTTTCTTTACATCTTTTAGGTCATTCTTCTTATAAATTTCCCTTCAGAGTTTTATTGATGTTTTTTGATTTTGCATCATATTCATTTCCAAATATATTTATCTCCTCTCTCTTACCCAATGACCTTTCCCTTTTAACAAGGATTTAAAAACAAAACACCACTCTAGCAAAAGGAACCAACACATTAACCATTTCTCATAAAGTATGCAACATTTGAGACAAATAGCTGACCTCCCTTACCCCACCACAGGCACACCTTTTCAATACAAAGATGAAGTCTTATTTCCTTATGTCGTCTTGATAGCCAAGCCCAGCCATTATAATACAGTATTCTGTTTTCTTTTAGCCATTGTAAAAATTGTTTTCTTGGTTCTGCTTACTTTATTCTAAATTAGATATATTTCTCCATATCTCTGAATTTCTCATATTGTTTCTTAGTGTGCAACAATATTCTAATTAACATTCATGTGCCACAATTTGTTTATTCCCTGATCAAGAGCATATACTTTATTTCCAGTTCTTTGCTATCATAAAAGTCTTGCTGTAAATATTTCGATGTATATGATACATTTATTTCTGTTATTGACTTTTTGGGGGTATATGCCCAGCAGTGAGATCTCTGACTCAAAAGACTTAGGCACATTTAGGTACTTTTACTCATAATCCCAAATTGTTTTCTGGAATTGCTGGAATAATTCACAACTCCTAGATTTATCCTTTATGTCAGTCTTTCATTTATTCCATTTTCCCTCCTCATTCTCCCTGTTCTCTCTGAAGCATCAGAAACTGTTGATCACCCACTCTACTTTGTAACTCCTTGTAGTTTCTGAAATTCCATGCCATATTGGTTTTCTTTGTCTCTGGTTGTCCCCTGTTTACTTCTGTAATGCCTTCTCTTCCTCCCATCTCTTAAAAGAAAACATTCACCAAGGGTTGTTTATCTCTACCAATCCATATACTTCCCATCCTTCAGGACTCAAATAAAAAGCAGTGGAATTGCTGGGTTTCCCAGAACCCCAGACCCAATCATTCAAATTCCTATTGCTGACATTCTAGCTGAATTGGTGGCTTAATAAATTCATCAAAGGTAATCTCCACAACTCTGAGGTTTCCTCATCTCCAGGAACCTCACAGGCCTTCATGAACACCACACATGAGCAAAGGAAATTAACTTTCAATCACTGGGCAGATAATTAAGCATTAGACTCCCTGGCCTTTCTCCCTCATGTTTATTAGATGCTGTTCATTAATCAGACATGAACCTGATGGGGTCTGTCACTGTCAGATGGTGAACATTTCATGAAAGACCTGGAAGTCTTTATTCCAGTTTCCCTCTCCCTCATGTATATTGCTGGTTTCAATGGAAACACAAACAAATAAACAATAAACGAACAAACAAAAAGACAAACAAAAAACTAGTGAGCACCAGGTCTCTCATGCTTGGTTCCCCTTGACTGGAAATCCATTTCCACCATGCCTAAGTATCTTTTCTCTTCAATCTGGTTTTAAAAAAAACCTGTTAGCTGGATACAGCTTACTTCATGATGCTTACCTTCTAACACTTGAAGCTGACTTAAAGACAGACAGACATAGACAGAGAGAGAGAGAGAGAGAGAGAGAGAGAGAGAGAGAGAGAGAGAGAGAGAGAAGCAGAATCACATAATGTTAAAATTGAAAGAAAAGCTCATCTTGTTGAACTTTCGATTCCATGCTGGGGTCCCTTCTGTCATATTCCTGGCTGATGAAAATCATGTGTCCTCTGCTTGAGCATCTTTCATGACAAAGAGATAGCTATTTGTTTTTGGTTGTTTTTTAGACTGGGTCTCCCTATCTCACGTGGGCTATAAGTATTATTATCTACACATGTCCTTTTCCCAGTGCTGGTTGGTATAGAAGCTTTTAAGCTGTTCCATTTTCAGACCTGGGCTGGCCTGCCCCTCCTTAGTTAGTTTGGTGGACCTTTACTTTGTAGGGTTCAAAATATTGGTTCTGGACATAGTGTGGATTCTCAGTGGGCTCACTTGGAATCCTGGAACTCAAGTGATCCACCAACTCCTATGACTATTTTTAGATTTTTGACCATCATAGTGGCCCTTTTGTGGACATACTTCAGTTCTCAAAGACATTCTTTTTTTTTTTTTTTTTTTTGGTGAGGCAATTGGGGTTAAGTGACTTGCCCAGGGTCACACAGCTAGTAAGTGTTAAGTGTCTGAGGCTGGACCCGAACTCAGGTCCTCCTGACTCCAGGGCCGGTGCTCTATCCACTGCGCCACCTAGCTGCCCCCCACAAAGACATTCTTAAAGCTTAAATTCCTAGTTCTTTTTTTTTCACATGAAGTAGTGTCCAACCATTGTTTTCTATGTCTCCTTTACTGACTTTTTCAACCTGTGTACCATGAACTTATCTACTTTGTTTCTTGGGCAATACGCACTGCTTATCACAAGGCCCATATTTAGATATAACCCACAATTTTAGCCTGTTAAAATTAGCTTCAGTCTTGATTCTTCCATCTAATTATCCCTGGAGAAAAGTAGCTGAGCTTTTATAACTCTAATAGTTTATAATGTGCCCATTCTGAAAGAGAGATGACCTGGAACTGGGGCCCTTCAAACAAGGCTTCTGGCCCTAGGGGGCACGGAGTGAGTGACTACTGGTGTAATGATATCGCCACCAAATTAGGAGTCTGGAGACCTAACTGCAGGTCCAATAATCCAATATGTATTTTTGCAGGGAGGGGCAAGGCAGAGGGATAACAACAACAGCAACAAAACTTATGGCCCTGTTTATTGAAATTCCTCCTTGATTGTCATAACTGAAAGTTTTTGCATCCATGTCACCTTGCTTTTTCCACTATCACTTACATTTTATTATGCTCATTTATATAAATGTTACATTATAAAATATAATTTTTTTGAGGGCAAAGACTGGCATTTGTTTTAATCCCTAAGCACTTGAAGGCTATCTACTGTGTAGATAGAACACTTGGCCAGGAGTCAGAAAGATTTGAGTTTAAATCTGGCCTCAGACACTTAATAGGTGTGAGACCCTGGGCAGGTCATTTAACCTCTTTTATCCTCGGTTTCTTCATCTATCATATGGGGCACATAATAGCACCTAACTCCTTGGGCTATTGTGCTGATACAATGAATATTATTTGTTAAGTACTTAGCACAGTGCCTGACATAGAGTAGGTTCTTAATAAATGCTTGCCCCTTGTATAGAGTAGGCATTTCATAACTATTTGTTGAATTTATTTAGAATTTTAATGTTTGAAAAAAATTAGATGCATGATAACATTTGGTTGTCATAAAAAATATGGAAAGTAAATATTATGAAGTATTACTGGTGAAGGAACTGAGGCTCAAAAAAGTGAAGGGAACAAACTAATAGATGTCAGATCTGAGTCTTGAATTTTGGTCTTCTGACTCCAAACCCAATATAATTTAAAAAATTTTTCACTACATCACTCTTCTCAAAGTACTAGTATTAATTATTTCATAAGGCTAATGTGAGGATCAAAGGAGATTAAGGATTGGAATGTATTTTCAAAATGATGTGTTCCATATAAGACAATAATAAAACTCTATTAATAATAATTATAGCAATAAAAATAATGCTTCTTCCTGGAACATGCATTTGACAATGCTCCATCCATTGACAAGATGATCTCCTGGACAGAAGAGGAGGAGAGCAGGAAAAGGGCCACTTTTTTCCAGGCAGGAGGTTAGATTCTTTTTCTTGCAAGACAGCACTGAGGGGAGGGAGGAAGAATGCGACTGGCAAAAGAGTTTGTTTTCTTGGCTGAGAGAGGGGCCCCTGGGGGGATTCCCAGCGAGGCATCTCCTTTCCTTTTATTGGAGTTTTGGGCTGGTGCTATAAACCCTCAGAATGAGTTGAGATCATTAGGGAAGCTCGACTGATCACTGATGAAAAAATATAACAATTAAAACCAGAGGCCTAGAAGTGGAATGGAGGGGACAGGCGGGGCACCAATACCGGGGAGGAGAAGGGATGGCAGTGACTCAGTACTTAATAGCAAATCCTAACAATGGCGCAGAGTCCAGGACTAATTAGTAGTTTCTAAAAGGAGATCATGGGATAGCAGTAGAGTCAAATATACATATTGAGTGGTTTATTGCCTTATTATTTTATTTTATTTTATTTTTTGCAGGGCAATGAGGGCTAAGTGACTTGCCCAGGGTCAAACAGCTAGTAAGAGTCAAGTGTCTGATACTGGATTTGAACTCAGGTCCTCCTGAATCCAGGGCTAGTGTTTTATCCACTGCGCCACCTAGCTGCCCTGCCTTATTATTTCTATGGAGAGAGGAAACTTCCAGACTCATCATGTGTGTAGGTAGAGGAGGTTAGTATGAACTCAGATTCTGAGAAAATCTATCCCCTCATCCTGCCCCCCCCCAGTCCCCAGCCTGGCCTGGTGTTTGAAATTGATTACTGATTTTGTTGTTGTTGTTGCTGTTATTGTTTGGTTCTTTAAACTGTGTCTGACACTTTGTGTTTTTCTTCATGAATATACTGTGGTGCTTTGCCATTTTCATCTCCACAGATGAGCAAACTAAGAAAAACTAGGTTAAGTGACTTGCCCAGGGTGACACAGCCAATAAATGTCTGAGGCCAGATTTGAAATAAGGAAGATGAGTCATTCTGACTCCAGGTCTGGCACTTAATCCACTGTACCACCTACCTGCCCAGTTCTTTGATTCCATTTGAAGACTTATATTTCTAGTAGTGACATATTCAAATATGAATTTTAGATGAAGGTATTTCAACAAGTCACTATCAGTTGTTAATACCTTAAGAATTCTTCATCAGATAAATCATTAACATCTCAGTGAGGATTAGTTTATCAGATCAATTATTATTGACCATTAAGCATATTAGTGGATAATGCTTTATGAGATAAGCCATTATCAACTATTAACACCTTAGTCTATTTAGTATAACAGATGAGCCTTTCTAAGTCAAGAATACTGCAGGGGTAATTAGTTTATCAGATAAACCACTATCAGCCCTTAAATTCCTTTGTGGGGATTAGTCTATTGGATAAACTAAAATCAGTCACTAATGTCTAGGAGAAAGGATATGTATTGGAGAAGCCATCCTCAGATATTAACACCTTAGAGGATATCCTTGGCAGATAATCCACTATTTGCCACTGAACACAATGGTGAGAATCAGTTTATTGAATAATTATGTCAGTCATTAACATCTCAATGAAGATTTGTTCAGCATATATGGCATTATTCATCATTAACATTGAATGGTGATTGGTTTAGCCATTAGTCATCATTAACTTTATTGGAAATTTGGTATATTGGATATTATTATCATATATTAACCCTTCAGAAGAAATTACTTTATTAGGATGGAAACAAGAATATATCATGTGCTAGGTATTGTGCTAAGTTCTTTATAAATATTATCTTATTTTATCCTCAAACAAATCCTGGGAGGTAGCTGGTATAAGTGTTATCATCTTAAAGGTGAGGAATGGGAGAAAGAGGTGATGTGATTTGTCCAGGTTCACATAGCTGAACCTGAATTTGAACTTAACTTGAAGCTGAATTTGAACTCATTTTCTTGAATACAGGCCCAGGATTCATTCACTTCCCTTTGTTACTTTACTAGGCCATGGCATAGGAAAGAAAGAAAGAAAGAAAGAAAGAAAGAAAGAAAGAAAGAAAGAAAGAAAGAAAGAAAGAAAGAAAGAAAGAAAGAAAGAAAGAAAGAAAGGAATGGGGTATAAAGGAAATTATATTTGATTAGTAAATCAAGGAAAACATCTGTAGCATGGAGTTATTCCTGTAATGCTGAGGCATTTTAGTAGTAAACCCTTAAAAATGATGGGGGGGGGGCACAATGAGAGAAGTGAAGGGCATAGAAAGATCAGAGGATGGAGTGGAGTAGAGAATGGCAAAGATATATTTCATATATGTGATTGTAACTGTCTTTAGGTCAAGGGTACAGCCTCAGCTTTGTCTCCCCAATAGCTTAACACAATGCTCTTACATGACAAGCACATTATAAATGGTCATTCATTCATTCATTCATCCATCCATCCATCCATCGATCCATTCATTCATTCATTCATTCATTCTTTCTTTCATTCATGTATTCCTAATTTCTTGGAGGACAAAGAGTACAAATTCAATACAAATGTATTAAATGAATTGTACTTGCAGAATTCTAGCCTAGGCTTTGGGGGCATTAGAAGATTTTGAAAAGACATGAACTTTGACCTCAAAGGAGCTCAACAATGAGCCCCCCGCAGACATTAGATATGTCAGTCCATTTCATTTTGGGAATTTTGGATGAGAGGTCAGCAGGCTGGAAGGGACCAGGCATATTTGTCAGTCATTCAGATTTGGAGTAAACAACTAACTTGGTTTGCCCAGAAGAGGATCTCTCCCCTCCCTTCTTTCAGTGCTTAAAACCCAAACACATTTCAAGGGAAATTTAATCCCTATGCCTCTCACTCATTTACTCTTAAATCATCCAAATATTATTGGATGAAGCTATTTGATGTCCAAAGAGAAATATGAGAGAATCGTAACAAGATTTTTTAAAAGCTCCTCTCTGCCAGACAAGGAGCTTCGTGTTGGTAAACAAACTTGTCAACCCACATTGAAATGAAGAATTTTTATCATCCTTATGTCTTTCTACCACCCTTGAGTCCCAATGTGTTTTAAATCACTTTTAGAGGGTTTTTTGTTTGTTTTGTTTTTTGTGGATTTATTTTTTTGTATCAGTTTATTTTCATTAGTGTTGTTGGGGGCAGGGTTGTTTGTTTGTTTTTCTTGTCCATCCTTTTATAAACTCCCTTCAATTTAGGTAGCTTCATTCTTTCTATTTTATATTAAAGGATACTGGGGCCATGTTTTTATGATGGAAAAAAAGGCTGCAGAATATAGTGAGAAGCAGGGCCACATAATAGAAAGAGTAACAGATACCTGGAGTCTGGCGAGGTCTAATTTGGAATCCCACTTTTAGCACTTATTATTTATGAATATAGATAATATAGATAGGTCTATAACTATATAGATAGGTCTATATAACTATATAGATAATATTGGTAGGTCTATAATTTAACTTCTCTGTGTTTGTTTTCTTATCTATAAAAAGAAAATAGTAATATCTTCCTCATAGAGTTGTTGTGATCACATAATAAAAAGACATAGTAGGGGCAGCTAGGTGGTGCAGTGGATAGAGCACCGGCCCTGGAGTCAGGAGTGCCTGAGTTCAAATCCGCCCTCAGACACTTAACACTTACTAGCTGTGTGACCCTGGGCAAGTCACTTAACCCCAATTGCCTATCTTAAAAAAAAAGACATAGTAAGCAATAGCTAGAATCTATATGATATTTTAAAGTTTACAATACAATTTATGTAAGTCATTTCACTTGATCCTTATAAGAACCATATGAAGTAGCTGATATTATGTCCATTTTACAGATGAGAAAACTAAGAATATAAGAGATCAAGTGATCTGTGCAAGATCACACAGCTAAGTGTTTGAAGCAGGATTTGAAACCCAGTCCAGTACTCACTCACTGTACTATCTTGCTGATCAGATATGATGATGAACACTGTGAATGTACAGAGAGAAACTATTTAGAAAAAATTAAAATTGAATTTGAATTTCTTACTTCACAAAGAGAGGCAAAGAGCACTGGGCACAGATGGAATTAGGAGGCATTTGTTTAAGTCCTGTGTTATGGGGGAGACGTGTCCTCTCAGGTTGACCGAGAATTAATTCTTTTACATGGTGCAATCTTGTACATTCCTCTTAGGCCGTAAAAGTTAAAGAGAAGTTAGATCCATAATTTCAAAGATTCCTTCAGTGTTATGAAAACTGAACAAACTTGGTAAAATAGAGTCATAATTTCATCTGCCCCCTAAGGAAACAAACCAAGTTCAAAGCAGGCCTCACTAACTATCTGTGTGACCCTGGGCAATCACTTGACCTTTGCTTGCCTCGGTTCTTTCAACTTTATAATGTTAACCTCCTAAGGTTGTCATGAGGATCAAATGAGATAATATTCATAAAGCACTTAGTGCAATCTCTAACACAGAGTAAATGCTAAAGACATGTTTGTTCCCTCTCTTCCTCCCTCCTCCCATTTTAAAGACAGGGAAATTGAGGATCAAAGAAAGGAAATGGCAGAGCTAGAACTAAAACCCAGATATCATGACTCCTAGTCCAATGGAAAACTTCCTAGATTATCTTATAATTGATAGGAACTGTTGAACACACTTTTATTCAGAAAGGTTCTAGATAACTTAACAATTAGGTAATAAGCATTTATCAAGTGCCTCCTTTGTGTCTGGAATTTTGCACTGAGGATACAGAAACAAAAAGTCTCACAGTCCCTAAGTTTACATTACAGATGTTCTGACTATAAATCCAGTGCTCCTTCTCTCTGTTGTACCACCTGGGTTTAGAGGAGATTGCATGTACACATATAAGTATCTACACAGAATATGTATAAAATTAACATATGGGAATTTTAGGGAACAAAATACTAGCACCTAGTGAATCAGAAAAAGTTTTTGTGTAAGTGTTGGCTTTGGAAATGAGCTTTAAAGGGAAGCATTTTGAGGGGGCAAGGTGAATAGGGACCACATCCTAGCCATGGGGAACAACCTATGCATAGGTGCAGAACTGGGAAATAGAACTCTATATTTTGAACTGGAATGGGACAGTGTGTGAAAAGGAGAAAGCTACAGTAAACACAAAAAGGTGAATAAAGCTTTAAATGACAAGAAAAAGAGTTTATATTTTATCTAAAGGCAAGAGTATAGGAGAATTACATGGAATGTCCATTCTTAGACTCTGACAAGAATTGAAAGATGAGGGAAGCATCAGTTTCTCCCCTCAGGGCACTTCAAATCTCTTTGGAAGGCTGAGATGAGAGACCAAATTACAATGAGAGAGAGCATAAGAGATTTGCAAAACAAGTAAGTTGAAGTCTATAGAGGGAGGGAAATAGGAGCTGTGATATTTTATTTGAGGAATAGCAAGAAAGTCATTTCAGATGGATTATGAGGATTACAGAAGGGAATAATATGCAAGAAGGCTGCATTCAAAAACAAAATGTATCAGAAATATGTAGACGCAACATGAATTGGGGAAAACATAATGGGGTGGGAGACAAGATATTGGTTTGAATCCTGATAATTACTAGATGGGTAAAAATGTTAAATCAATTATGCTCTCTTAAACCTCAGTTTTCACATAAGCAAAATGGGGATATTTGTACCTCTTACCTCACAGGACTGTTATGGTGAAAGTACTTTGTAAATTTTAAAAGACTATAGAAATGGAAGTTGTTACAGTCTGGAAGTAGGATGCTCAAATGAGAAGGAAAATGCTGCTGAGTGAGACCATTTAGTACAAGAGAGATGTGAGTTTGCCATTGACTGGTGCCTTTAGATAAACAACCACAGAAACCTTGTTTTCAGCTCTTACAGGGAGGGAATAATAATCACCCTCCTCCCTGGAGTGTTGCTTGGTTTAATTAGTTAAGTGCACTTGGAGAAATGCAAAATCTACAGAAAGGGTAGAAGGTCAGTTAACTTTGGAAAGCAGAAAGGAAACTATATAATAATAGGGCTTTTGAATAAAGTATAGCAGACTAACCTGGGAATCAGCAAATCTAGGATCACACAATTCAGGGCTTGAAGGGACCTTGGAGATATTTTTCAAACCTTTCATTTTAGAAATGGATCATCATTTTAGATCTGGAAATTACCCTATGGTTCAACCCCTGAGTTTTACAGATGGGGAAGATAAAGCACAATGGGCTCAGGCTTTTGTCAAAGATCACATTGGTAGTAAGTAGCAGATTTGGGATTTGAACTCAGATGTTCTGATCATAAAACCAGTGCTCTCTATTTCTATTGTGTCACCTGGGTTTAAGTCCAGCATCTATGCTAAGTTGTTTGAATAGAATAAATCACTTCATCTTTTTGATCCTCAGCTTCCTCAACTGTAAAATGGAAATAATAATTCAAATACATATGTATATTTCCTTCCTTCCTTCCTTTTTTCCTTCTTTCTTTCTTTTTTCTTTCCTTCTTCCTTCCTTCCTTCCTTCCTTCCTTCCTTCCTTCCTTCCTTCCTTCCTTCCTTCCTTCCTTCCTTCCTTCCTTCCTTCCTTCCTTCCTTCCTTCCTTCCTTCCTTCCTTCCTTTCTTTCTTTCTTTCTTTCTTTCTTTCTTTCTTTCTTTCTTTCTTTCTTTCTTTCTTTCTTTCTTTCTTTCCATCATCTATCTATCTGTACAATAAGTATTTATATATACACATATAAACAACATATATTTCTTTATATCATATAATGTATGTTTGTGTGTATATGTAAAATTGTTCATAGGTTAATATAATACACACACACATATATGTTAACTGCTTTATGAACAATAAAGTTATATAAAAATATGTTTCCTGAAAAGATGGAATGAAGAAGGGAGGAGGGAGAGAGGAAAGACTTTTCAACCTCAGCACTGGCCTTTAGCCTGAACTTTTAGGTGATTTTGGCTTCTCCTTTTTCCAGCTTGCTCTTTGCCCCTTGCTGAGAACAGACTTTTCTCAAAGAGTGTAAACTGCTCTGAATGGTATTTGAAAATAAAATCTAATTGATTTCACAGCTCCTTGAACCTCTCCTATCAGCAATTGATTTTTTTCTTCTGTTCTGTTTTACACACTTGAAAGTGGTTTGAGTGATGACAGGGAGAGAAGCTGATGCATAAATGCCCTTCATTGCTTCCATCCTTCTCCTCCCCCACTCCTTTTCCTCCTCTTCCTTCCTTTTTCTGATTCTCTCTCTCTCTCTCTTTCCTCTTCCCTCTTCCTTACCTTCCCCACCACCCTCCTGCCCCCGCTACCCCTCAAGGCCTTAACAGCTACAGGGGGAAGGAAAAGGGATTAAATTGGCATTCAAAATCATACTTTACAAAATCCCTCAGCCCATTAAAAAAATGGGTTGGGCCAACTTCTGCGAATTCCTATAACAATTTGCCACCAGAGTCCAGCTGCCAACCCAATATTAGTTGCCGCTTCCTCAGGCAGAATAAGGATACCCGACTGGAATAGTGCCTAATTATCTGGCAACCAAGCATGGGATAGCCAACAATGCAGATGGAGCAGGCCACTCCTTTCCTTAAGCCCTAAACTGGATCAACTTGGGGATTAACAGAACTATATTCTAATATCTGATGCTCGAAAGTCCCTTACAAATGTTGCATTCCATCTTATATTTTCTAAAATTCTATGTTCTTGGGATCCTTTTCTACTCTAAAATTCTATGTTCAAATATTCTTTATTCTAATCTAAAGCCTCTTTCAGATTTATCATTCTGTATTTTAAAGTTCCTTCTAGCATTCTATGTCCTGAGATCTCTGCCAGATCCAGTATTCTATGTATTCTAGGTCCTTGTTATATGTGGGTTGTTGTATTTCTGAGTGACATCAGTCATAGGTTTCTAGACCTGCCAACTGAAGTGTTGTTCCAGCTAAGGTTGTCAGACGAAGGCAGGCGTTAGCACAAACATTCTTCCCCCTCCTGCAATGTACCCAGTGCCTGGAGGTGTGAAAGACAGGTTCATTTTCTACATCAACCTGTCAACACCTGGTCAGCAGCAATCTCAAGAGGTTCAGTCAGTGATGGTAAGGGTTGGCAGGGAAGAAGATGGGCTTATGTCAAAACAGGAACAAAAGCCCAGTGTGTTAGCTAACGAGGCCTTAGAGCATGGCTGCTTTCCTATGTTGGGAAACAGGTGGGATGCAAGGAACCATTGTGATCTCTTCCAAGTATAAGATTCCAAATATACGAAAGCCTACAACTTCCCAGCTGATCCCCAAGAGGCCAGGCTAGTGGGCAGTTTCCAGGAAATTTGTTACTCTCTCCTTCGCAAGAGTCCACGGATACAAATAAGCCCAGGCCTAAGGGGAAAAGTAATGTTAATTTGTCAAGGGTATTGAAAATCAAGATCTTGGAGTTGAAAGGGTAGAATTTTAAGTCTTCTAGTCTATGAGGAAATCCCTCAACAAATTTCCCTACATTTATTTGCCTCTCTCTTTCTCCTACTTTTATGGAACTGATTTCTATGACATTCTAAAAACTTATTTTGTCCTGGGGCTCCTCTTGTTTATCTCTACCTCATCTTCTCCTCTGATCAAAACATCTCTTATTCATATCCAGTTCCCTCATTAGTCTTTTATTCTGAGGAGTAATCTGTTATCTTACCATTAAGATGTTAAACTATTCTTGTTACCTTTCTGAGATATTATATTTTCACTGTTTAAGAGGGCCTGTCCATGACTTAAGTAAGGCAAATCAATGATTAATGAGATTTCAGACTCTTTTCAAGTGTAAGAAAGATTGTAGAATTGTAGCATACCTCAGAAATGACCTAGTTCAACCACTCCATCATTTTATAGATTTTATAGAACTGAACCCAATTGGTTAAATTATTTTCCCTAGTCTCCCAGTTGGTGAAGCAAGACATGGATTCTTTTTGTTGGGAATGCCTCACACTACCTTGGTGCACTAGTTGGGTGAGGTGACACCCCACAGTTTGGTTTTTACCACTTCATACTCTCAAGGCTTATTATGAAAGAGCAGCCATTTTGAAAACTCTCAGAAGATAAGTAAGAGAAACCCCAGTATTTCGAAAGAGTAATTACAGAGATCCTCCCTCTTCAAGCTTGCAATACATTGGAATGACTAAAAGACTCGTTATAGGGAGTAAGCCTTAGAACATAAAAAGTTAGAAATAATAATAATATTAATAACAACTAGTATTCATATAATTGTTTACAAAGCACTTGGTATGTGAAAACTCAATTGATACTTACAATGACTCTGAAAAATAGGTATTATTCCCATTTTACAGATGAGAAAACTGAAGCATCGACAAGTTGGATGAAATGATTTACCTAGGGTCACAAAGGTAGTCATTGAGGTAGAATTTATATTCAGATATTTTTTGGTTCCAGTACCATGCTTTATCCACTGAGCCATCCAGGTACCTAAGATAATTGAAAGGATGTTGTTATGCAAAGCAAGATCTGTAAACAACCTAAGACCATCCATATGATTTAAAAACAGAATGTTAGAGATATAAGGATCCTTCAAATAGAAAACATAGCCATAGAGGATGTTTAATTTTAGAGGTTGAAGGGATCTTAAAACTCAGCTAGTTAAGCCCTTCATTTTGCAAGAAAGGAACTGAAGCCCAGAGAAATGTAATGATTTGCTCTAAGTTACCCACTAGTGAATGGAAGATTCAGGACTAGGTCCTGTTTCTACTGATTCCCAAAGCATCCATCATTCCACCAGAAGCACATCATTGCATTTGTTAAGTGAGTAATTTGTATAAGAATGGAATACAAGAAAGGGTAGAGGGGTATCTTTGCTTAGAAGTAAAAAGGAAAGATAGGTTATTATATTGTAGACATGTATTGTTTTAATGTTTAGATGTATATGAGTGCCTTATTAGAAATTTAACTTCTTAAAACAGCAATACCAAAGTTATTAAACTGAATGGAATACCCTAGCAAAAGGCCTTAAGACTGCACTCTTGCTGGGCCTGTTTTTTGTTTTTTGTTTTTTTTTCTCCCTCCAAAGGCACCCAGCCAGACCACTGGGCTCAGCCAGCCACTGAGGGCCATGAGATATGACTTCATTATAATGTGGTATTTATAATTCATTCTCTATGTCAATGGAATGATGACAAATGGCTGACTTACTTAGAAGGATCATTTCCTCACATTTCATAGGAAGAGTTTTTATTTTATTTTATTTTCTCCATGACGACCTTCCTCATTTCCCACTGGCTGAACATCAACATCATCCCTGAAGACTTTTGAGCTCTTGCAGGGGATGTGTCATAGTAACAAGAACTCTGAGGCATACCAGATTTGAATGAGCCCTAGTCCCTGCATTGCCAGGTTCTATAGGGTAATAGAAGGAGAGAAAATATTGATATGAAAAGTATGGTGTAAAAAAAAACACCTAAAATTCAGTTAAAATAAGAAAGATAGTGTGGGTTAGTAGGAAAATATCTGGACTTGGAGAAAGGAGACCTAAGTTCAAATCCTGATTGAGTCCCATTATCTGAGGCAACTTCTTTAGGTCTCATTTTACTCATCTATAAAATGGGCATCTAAACCCCTATAGAACTATAAAGTGATTTGTAAGCATGCATTAGTAAATGGACAACTGAAGTACTACATTGGTATTTTAAATATATTAACAACAACAACAACAACAACGCTCCAAGGAATGAATGGATTCCCTTTGTAATAGGGCCTTGGAATCAGGAAAACTTGGGTTCACAATTCTAAGAGTTGACCTTAAACATATCACTTAAGTCTTCATGCGTCAGGTAATTTTCTAAAACAGAGTAGTTGCAGATTTCCTTTGGCAGGTTTGGATTTTCTTGACTTAGTTCCCCACAATGATGAAATCATACATAAAGACTAAAACCCAAAAAAACACAAAAAAGAGTGAGATTCACACAAGAAGGCATGGTGGTGGAAGGATTGTGGTCTGCAACATTGAAATGATGACCAAGATCTGACAGTGACCCACCTGTGTAATCAGAATAACAACAAATCATCTTTTTATAATACTTTAAAGCTTTTAAATATTTCTACCACAACAACCCTATAAAATATGTAGTTTATTTCCTCCACTTTCATAGAGAAATAGGCTCAAAGAAGCTAATTGATTGTAACAATTGAAATGATACCACCTGCTGGAGACTTACTGTAGAACAGCTCTGCCCATGAGGTGAAGGTCTTTGAGGGCAAGACTATGCGTCTTTTCTTTGGCGTCAGGAAGTGACATTTGCTTGTTGGAGGAAGAAGGGGGAGCCTGGCTCTCTGACTGAGGCTCTTTCCTGAGGACGCTAGTGGAGAGGGTAGCTGGAAATGCGCTTTCCCTTTAATAGATAGGAATATAGGCCTTTTCTTCTCTCTTTACCAAATTCTTATTCTCCTTAATAAATGCTTAAAAGCCTAACTCTTGTTGAAGCTTATAATTTATTGGCGACCACTCATTAGATATTTTAGACAGTTTAGTTAGAATTTTAGCCTTAACATGATTTATCCATGGTCATTCAATGAATATCAGCATCCAGATATGGACACAGGTTTCCTGAATTCAGTTTCTGAGCTCAGTCCACTACATGCTGCTTTACATCTTAAACAAAACTAAATAGTAATAACAAAACTAACACAAAAATCAAATCTCACATGGTGAGTTAATGGCAGTTATGAAATGAATCTAGACTTTCTGATTTGCAGACAAATGTTTTAGAAGTAATAATCTTGTTTGACACAATTTTTTTTTCACAAGACAATGTAGATTTCAGGAAGTGAATCAGTTTCTTGATCAATGTTGCTTCCTCTAATGGGACAATCAATTTTTCAATCACATCTTTGAACATTTTGTCCACTCCTGAGGAGGAGGCAAAAGTGTGGCATGAAGCAGAGTTCATAATGGTTTTAGATCTAAAATAAATAAAGTTTATTGGGAATCTCAGTAGGAAAAAAAACAATATGACCTTGTAAAGTCAGAAGAGGAGTTCTGCAGCCAATTGAAAAAGGAAATAGGAAACCAATACCATGCAAATCATCTGAGGAAAACAAATAAATAATCTTCACTACAGACTGGAAAGTCATAGGGATACCTGAATGATTTTGGAAAATCATTGGAGAAAAAATAATACTTAATATAGTTAAAACTTATTTTATGTCATAGACAAATTTAATGGCTTAGATAAAATTTTGTATCTACTTTTATCCAGGAGATTCAAAGGAAAAAAAATTCTTGTATTTTCACAAATACAACTGAATGATCAGCTCTCTTCTCCTCTGCCCCCCCCCTTAGTACTGCCACCTGAGCCCATCTTTAGTAAGTAGGCACAGGAGGGTAATAAGGATGAAGTTATTCAATCTATTCATAGCTTATGAAATGTTTCTTTTCCTTTTTACCTCCTCTTTTCATTAAGTTATTCAACTCCACTAATGATTTGGAAAAGGGGACAAATTGTTGGCTAATTAAATTGGTGGATTTTACTCAATAGGGGGCCCTCAGAAAGATAGGGAATCATGCAAAATGTCCAGAAAAGAGAGAAAAAAAAGAACATGAGTCATTGCATAGAGATACAACTCAGGAATTTGGAGCCATGAAAAAAATACTTTAGAAATATAAGATATTTATTTCTAAGCCTAAATAGATCAAAATAGATGTTTCTTTTATCCCTTTACAGGGAGGTATCTAAAAATAGACACTAACACTGTTGTTTATTTTTGTTTAGATTTTTTTCAATTATGGATTTTTATGTAACTTTTACTCCTATATATATACCTCCCCCCACCTCCCAAATACTGAGCAATCCTTTGAAACAAAGAATAAAATAGTTTTAAAAAGAGGGAGGAAAAGCAGTTCGGCAAAACCAAGCAAAACATCAGCTGAGGGGCAGCTAAGTGGTGCAGTGGATCAAGCATTGGCCCTGGATTCAGGAGGACCTGAGTTCAAAGCTGGCCTCAGACACTTAACACTTACTAGCTGTGTGACCCTGGGCAAGTCACTTAATCCCCATTGCCTCTCAAAAAAAAACAAAACAAAACAAAAATAAAATAAAATAAAACATCAGCTGAAGCATTGAGTATATATAGTATTCCATACCAATAATTCCCCACTTCTGCATAAAAGGGAGGGAGGTACATTTCCCCCATTCTTCTCCAAGACTCTTCTTAGTAAGGTAAATATACAATGGCCAATTGTGTTGTTGTTGCTGCTGTTGTTGTCGTTTATATTGTTATAGGTAGAGGTATGGTGGAGCTGACTGAAATCTACTTTCAAGAATGGATTGTTACATTTTTGGTGTATTTCGTCCTTGACAATTAGAAAACAGCACAAATCATGGCTTGATTTACCATTGTGTTACCTATTGAGACTTAAGAAAATGATGGGGAAAGCAGTAATAATGGAGATCAAAATTATAAATGTGTCCTGCCAAACCAGAGCACCAGTTGTTAAATCCCCCTGGCTAAGCATTGAATACGTTATTTTCCTGGTTCTGCTCTTTTTGTTCTACATTTTATCATATGTCATCCAAAACATCTTCAGGTTCATTATATTTATCATTTCTTATGGTATGATAATGCCCTGTTACATCATTCATTGTATTGTTTATAACCATTTCTTTTTATGTATAAGGTATTTTATTTTTTCCGTTACATGTAAAGATAGTTCTCAACTTTTGTTTATACATGTTTTACAATTTCAGATTTTTCTCCCTCCCTCCCCTCCCTCCCCCCCCTCCCCTAGACAGCAGGTAATCTGATATAGGTTATATCTATATATCTCTATACATATACATATAGATATATATATACACACACACACATATATATATATATATATATATACACATAATAACATTAATCCTATTTCTGCATTAATCCTGTTACAAGAGAAAAAATCAGAGCAGTGATGCAAAACCTCAAAATAGAAAAAAAAACAGCACCCAAAACAAAAGAAATAATATGTATAACCATTTCTTAATCAATGATATCTACTTGGTTTACAATACTTTGCTATGCCAAAAGTGCAGCCAAGAATATGTTAGTATATAAGAGAACTTTCTGTATTTGACCTATATAGCATATGTCTGTATACTTTCATTTCTAGAGCACAGATTATGACCCTCTTTTTTTTATCAAAGGCCTATGAAGTAGATAGAATGAGTTTTACAGATGTGAAAATTAAGACTAAACCCACTGAGTGACTTGGTTAAGGTGAAATTTCTTGCAGTGGCTCATCAGTACTCCATCCCAAATATCTCCACTCTAGACTCACCCAAATGCCTTGACTCCAGACCCAATATTCTTTCCATTGTATTTTTTAAATCTGACACTAAATGATTTGTATTATTATTAGGAATAAGAATAAAAATCACTTTTATATAATGTTTTACAATTATAGAGTATTGTCCCCAAAGCCCAGTGAGATAGGTAATTAGGGATGGGGACTCAACCTATGATTCCATTGATCTTGAGAATGTGCTGGTAAAGAAATGCCTTCTATGGAGTTTAAAGTCTTATAGAGTTTCCTAGACTATTAAGAAATTAAGTTCCTTGCCCACTGTCTCATAGACAGTATATTCCAGAGGTGTGATTTGAACAGTTTAGCCAGTTGCATCTCATACTTGTAAGTAGTACAAATGCTAATATCCTCAACTGACAGATGAAAAAAACTAAGGACCAGAGGGGAGATCAATGCCCCTAGATTTGCACAGATAATCACACTCAAGAGTAGAATTCAAATTCAGACTTTTCTACTCTGTATAGTTTACCAACATACAAAAGTAATGGAAGCATCAGACGGAGCAGAAAAATGAGGTTAAGTTTTGCTCCTTGGATAGAAGCAATACTTAGATTATTGCAGTAACCTCTAAATTAGCCACACTGCTTTCATTAACTCCCTTCTCCAAACCAGTTTCCATACATTTGATAAAGTAATATTCCTTTAGTACACTGCCTTACTAATTTTTTTCAGTAGTTCCTTATTGCCTTGGGGACAAAACCCACATTTCTCAGCCTGCCACATAAAGCCCTCCACAATGAGTCTCTTCTCTACCTTTCCAGTCTTATTGCTCTCTTTACTCTGCTCCAACCAAACTGGTCTATCAGTTACTTGATGTAAACTTCATTCCACTTATTAATTCTATTCCTTTGAATGGGTTTTCCATTATATCTGGAAGGCACTCCATCCTTACCTCTAATGTTTATTATCTTTCAAAGTGTAACTTAAATGTTTATGTCAATTTGAAGCCTTTCCTGATCATACTAGGTAATAGCGCTCTCTACCTCCTGAAATTATGTATATTGAGTATATACTATGTATTTATTTATCTGTGTACATAGGGGTGCACTAGAGCCAATTCAGTCTCCAGAAAATAGTTAAATTTTCAATATGAGCACTTGCAGCTCAGAAATTGCCAAACACTATAAATCAGGACTTAATTTACTGTTTTGCTGATTATCTAGACTTAAGAAAATTATTGAGAAAATGTTAATTGAACTTTTTTTTTTTGGCAGGGCAATAATGGTTAAGTGACTTGCCCGGGGTCACATAGCTAGCAAGTGTCAAGTGTCTGAGCCTGGATTTGAACTCAGGTACTCCTGGATCCAAGGCCAGTGCTTTATCCATTGTACCACCTAGCTGCCCCTCTAAATAGAACTTTTTAAACTGTGGCATGCATGTATTGTCCCCTGCTGAGATTCTATTATTAAACATTTACCAACACCCCATAATGTGAATAGTTTATATTAGCAGAGAAAAGTGACAGTAGAATCCAAGGCAAGATTTCTTGTTCTTTTCATTGTCAGGGACCCCTTTGGAATTTTGGAGAAGCTTGCAGATCCTGCTACAGAATGATATTTTTGATTAATTGAACGAAATGCTAAATTTCAGTTATGTCAGTGGAAATAGTGATTTAATTCAGTTCCCATGAAATCTGCCCACATAATTCTGTTAAGAATTCTTGCTCTAAAAAAAACATGAGGGAAAGTCAAAAGGAATAGAAGGCCTCCTACCTCATAGGCCAGAGCTAAGAATATCTGTTCTGGAGAAAGCCATAAGAGCCTAGGGAAATTAAGAGTAGAGTCAATACTGTTGTGCCTTGGGACAAGCCCAGGTTTAGATGTTCAAAAGTAAGTGCTTCAGAGGAATGAGAAGTTAGGAAAAAGGACTTGGAACTTCTTCAAATTGAGGTGCCACGGTTGGTCATCCACATAATAATAATAGGTGATACTATGGTACAATTCAAAGAGAACTATCTTTGGAATCACAGGATTGGACTTCAATCTTATTTTTGGATACTAGTTGAACTTAGGCAAATCATTTATTCACCCTGTATTTCAGTATCTTCATCTGTAAAATGAGGATGTTGGTTTAGCTAGTTTCTAAGGTCTCTTTTATCTCTAAATCCATGATTTCATGATATATGCTTTAAAGTATGCAAACTAGTTCAATAAGCATTTCTATCCAAATGATTCCCAAGCCACTATATCCAGCTCTAAACTCTTTTTTGAACTCTCATATGCCATATATCCAATTGCCTACTGTACATTTCTACCAGGATGTCTCTTAGATAGTAATCTTAAAGAGGACCTTATTTCCTTTTTACAAAAACAAAACAAAACAAAACTAACAACAACAACAACAAACATGATTCTTCCTTCCTACATCTTTCTCTTAAAGATTCTTTCATACTTTCAGCACCCTGGCTCAGAATCTTTGAGTCATTCTCAAGCCTCCCCATCACTGCTCATCCTCACTCTAGTCATTTGCCAAATTTTGTGAGTTCAACAGCTCTTACAATTATCCACTTTTTTCCTACTCATATAGTAACCACCTTATCTCAGGCACTCATCACCTCTAGCCTCAGCTATTGTATCCTTTCAGTAGAATCTAAATCTTTTGGGGAACAATAACTATTATTTTTCTTTGTATAATCAAGACCTAGTACAGTGTCATTCAAATTAATTGAACATTGTCCGTAGGATCTGGAACTGGGAATGATTTGTGAAAATTTAGATATATCTCAGGAGTTTGGAATCACAACCAGAGGTCCAATCTTTTTTCTGCCATTTGATGTTTGTGTTATCCCAAGTAAGTTACACGAGATCTCTGAATCTCAATTACCCCATCTGCAAAAACAGGGACTTGGACCAAATTACTTTTAAGGTCCTTTCAGGCTCTAAATTCTGTGAAATTATGTAGTCCAGACCTTTCATATTATAGATGGGAAACTGAGGCTCTCTAAATTAAGTGACTTGTCCTAGGTTACAGAGTTATTGAGTAGCAACCTGGAACCCAATCCCAGGTCTTCTTCCAATTTTTTCTTCATTATTTCTCACTGTTGTAATGTCAGCAACTCATCTTAACTATCAGTTATAATTCTGCAAGAAGTTATTAAGGTACCAAGACCTCTTTTTTCTTTCTGAAAAGTACAATGTATTAGCAAAACAGTTTTAATAATAAAAAAGCCACTGATCTAGAAAAAAGAAATAAAAGGAAGTCACCATTTTGCGAGAAAATAGCAAGTGACCTAAACTTCAAGTCCATATGATGAACATGGTTCTTGTTTGAAGGTGATAGAAATAACAAGGACAGTCCATTTAAATAGCAGTTTTCACTTTTCAGTGACTTCCTGGCAATGGAGATCTTAAAGGCAAGGTGAGCAAGCCTTTCAGGAAAAGAATCATTGTCATTGAGTACATAGCTCAAATGCAATATATTCATTTGGGAGCCCAGGTTTCTCTCTCTGAAAGTCTTGGCACTGTTGGACTTAACAAAGACCCAAAGGAACAAACCTGAAACTACCATTGCTACAATGTTCAGATAGATGGTGATATGTAACAGTCAACTTGCTTTGTGATCATAAAATCCTACAATCTTAGAGCTGGATGGGACCAAAGAGGCCATCCAGGACAATAGTACATTCTTCTGCTTTCCTAATGCAGCCATGTCTGTCATGAAATTCACTCTTCATTGCAAACAACATAGTCATCTCTAGTTCTTCTCATTTTCCCCATAATATTGTAGCATGTAAAGTTCTATGTGAGGTTGACTTATTTCTTTCCCAAGTTTGGGAGAATTAGCTGGGGTTTCTAATATATCTGTTACTTAAAAATTAGAAACTTTAGCATCAGTTTTGGGCATTAAGCATTTGTTAAAACATACCAAGTATTATTTTGAAAAGATCATTTTGGTCAGAAATTTAAGAAGCCAATCTAGCCTAGAGCTCAGGCTGGCCTGCTTCTTCCTCCAAGTCCTCTGCCACCAAGAGTGCCTCAGAGAGAGTAACTGAGTGTAGAAGCTGTCTCTGGGTCTGGAGGAAAGGTAGTCCTTACACACTGCTTCAAGCTAATTGGCTAGAATCACTCAAATCTATTGGTTCACTGGACTTGAGGGTGGTCCATGAGCAGAACATGCTGAGGTCAGAATTCAGAGAACACATGCCCTGAGGGCCAGGATCTCAGTTATGTGTGGTTTCAATCAATTCAACTTCAAGTGAGTCAATCAGCAAAGTCAATCCAATCAATCTTAATATAATCCTCTTGAACTGGGGTAGGTCTGGGCATTCCAAAATCCATTATTTTGTCACAATATACAGTCAGTAATCCTGTGATGTTCTCATCCACACAGTCTGTTGGTTTCATCCCTTTCTCTTCATCACCATTGTCACTGTATTAGATTTTCTTTTGGTTATTGAGAACACTTTCTAGATGGACCTCTTATTTTCAGTTTCTCTTCCTCAAAGTCACCCTTCTACATAGAATAATCTCCCTGAAGTATTGTTTTTAGCATATCACTAACTAACAATAAAAGGACCCATTTCTGCAGTGCTTTCAAGTTTATAAACTGGTTTCTTGATGACAACCTCATGAGGTAAAATATAACTGGGTTCATTTAGCCACTGAGAACATTGAATATTATAATACTTGGCATTTACCTGGCACAAAGAATTTGTTCAATAAGCACTAGCTGGCTTCTTAGTGAAATAAATGGCTGAAGATCACATGGCTGCTAAGCGGCAGGGGCAAGATTTGAACTCAGGTTTTGACTCCAAATTCTGTAGTCTTTCTCTTGTGCCACACCTCCTTCCAGCTCCAAATCCTGTGGACTGTAATTCAATTCAATTTGACAAATGTTAACTAAAGAATAAATTATGTGCTTTACTTCATATGAACAAGAAATATAATATATTGTCATGAAAACAGGCCAAGCTAAGATTGGAATTTAAAAGGTCAGGAGTTTTAGTCCAAGTACTGCCACAAGATAGATTTGTAGCTTTAGGCACACTACTTAACCACCATGATTCTGAGTTTCCTCATCTGTTATATGGGTTTAGAAGTGGATGAAGTGAAGTACACAGATCTTTAAGATCTCTTAGAGTTCAAAAATTCAATAAGAGTTGCAGGCCAAGTGCAAAGGATGCCACTAGAAATTAGCCACTGTTCAGCCATTATTATAGTGCATCTCAACTCAGAAATGGGGTTGGACTTGTAGGGAACATATGTCTTCATTTAGATGAGATAGGAAAGGCATTGCTTGTTAATGTCTGCTTATGTTGTCTCTAGTCTCACCTCCCTCCCCTTTCCCCCAACAGATACACTATTATTCTCAGAGTGTTTTGGCAGCACTGATACAAACCACTGCAAATGGTTGAATAGAACAGAGAATACAATAACCTTAATGGAAAGAATTTGGAAGCTGAGAGACAACAGATTGTATTAGAAGAAATGAAATAATATTTAATTTCTCTGGTCATAAATAATCTGTCTGGCCACATTATAAGCACATCAGAGTTGACAGGGAAAATATTCACCAATGTGAAAAAAGAACCCGCATCATTATTCCTTCATTATTATTTTTTGGTGGAATATCAATTGTGACATTTTCTGACAGATGGAACTGCAGCTGCTGATGGGCTCAGGGTGTCTTATAGTGCTTGGGTATGTGTCAGCAACAGGGTAATAATGACCATAGCCATAGTAGTTCCTATTTGTATATTTTTGTATGGTTTAGTATGTGTTTTCTCATTCATTTTTTTCATTAGATCTTCATAGCCATAATATGAAATAATTAACACCCACCCCCCAATCACACATGGAGGAAATGAGGCATATATTTGGGCAATGACCAAATTCACACTGAAATTCAGGAGACAGATCCAGGAATTCAACATAGGTCTTCTAACTCCCCATTGACTCATTTAAAAAATATATATGATTATTATTGACACTTTATATTTCTTATATCATCACAGTTATCCTAAATATTTTCCCTTTCCCAACCCCAAAGAGTTATCCCATATAAAAATATATAGTATAATTTACAGAGAAAAATTAACCAACAGTGTTAAATACATTGAAAAAATCTGAACATATATGTAAGGTATAACACTTGTAGACCTCCATCCTTCATGAAGGGGTGAGTTGAGGTGTCCTCCCTTATCTCTTCATTTAAATCTTGCTTGATCTTTACACTTACTTTTGATTTTTTGTGGGGGTATAATTATTCTTTCCATTTACATTGATTTAGTTACTATGCATATTGTTTTCTTTCCTCTATTTCATTCGGCATAAGTTGATATATCTCTTTCGATACTTATTTGTATTAATCGCATTCATCATTTCTCATGGCACAGTAATATTCCACTGAATTCATGTGCCACAATTTGTTGATCCATTCTCCTGGGCATTTACTCAAATTCAATTGTTAGCTAACATAAAAAAAAAACCCAACAAAACACGTTTCTATAAATATTTTGGAGTATATGGAGACTTTTTTTTCTCTTGTCAATGACTTGAGATGAAGCCCAGGAATAGTCTTTCATTTAAAATATATACATTGGAGGCAGCTAGGGGGCACAGTGGATAACGCAGTGGCCCTGGGCACAGGAGGACCTGAGTTCAATCTGGCCTCAGACTCTTGACACTTACTAGTTGTGTCACCCTGGGCAAAGTCACTTAACCCTCATTGCCCTGCAAAAACAAACAAAAATATATGGATATTTTAGTCAGTTTTTTGCATAATTCCAAAATGCTTTCAAAAATGGTTGTACCATTTTATAGCTCTACCAACAATGTATTAGTGTGCTTACCATTCTTCTCTCTCTCTCTCTCTCTCTCTCTCTCTCTCTCTCTCTCTCTCTCTCTCTCTCTCTCTCTCAATCTCGCAGGACAATGAGGGTTAAGTGACTTGTCACACAGCTAGTAAATGTTAAGTATCCAAGGCCAGATTTGAAATCAGGTCTTCCTGAATGTAGGTCTGCTGGTTTATCCACTATGCCACCTAGCTGTCCTTATCATTCTTTTTTGGCAAAATTTAAACAATTTTCAGAATATGAGGTGAAATTTCAATGTTGTTTTAATGTACATTTCACCTATTATTAGTGTTATGGAGCATTATTTTAAGTGGTTGTGAATACTTTGCAATTGTCCTTTTAAGAACTGTTTTACTCCTATCTTTTGATCACATATTTACTGGGGATTTACTATTAGTCTTGTGTGTATATATTTATACACATGCATATATTAACACACACACACATATACACATACACATGGGTGTATGTATATATGAATGTATGGTGTTACCAGAGAAATTTTATATAAAAGTTTTTCCCCATTCAACTACTTTTCATCTTATCCTAGGTGCATTAATTTTGTCTGTGAAGAAGCTTTTCAATTCCAACTACTTTATCATTTTTAAGTGCATCTCTTATGTTTGGTTAAGAATATATCAATTATGCAAAGCTTTAGGAAATAAATGATTTCTCTTTTCTATTGTTTAATAGTAAGATATTTAATATTAAAGTCATATATCAATTTTGTACATATTATGGTGTATGATGTAAAGTGTTGATTGATCTAAACTTAATTCCAATTAGACTGCTTTCTAGTTTTTCTGGTTGACTTTATAAAATAAGGTTTGCTTTTTGGTTTTTTGTTTGTTTGTTTTGTTTTGTTTGTTTTATTTGTTTGGTTTATTTCCCCACACAGTAATTTATATTTTTCCACTTTATTAAACAACAGGTTATTGAGTTCTATTGTTTTTTAATTTTCTCTTGTTCTATAGATCCATTTTTTCTATTTTCTAGCTGATATCAGGTGGTTTTGTTTACTTGTTTTATAGTATAGTTTGAGGTCTGGGAGTGCTTTCCTTTTGTTTGTTTTTTTGCCTACCTCTTTTAATCATTTGCATTGACACTCTACAATTTTTTTTTTTTTTGCAGGGCAATGAGGGTTAAGTGACTTGCCCAGAGTCACACAGCTATTAAGTATCAAGTGTCTAAGGCCAGATTTGAACTCAGGTCCTCTTGAATCCAGCGCTGGTGCTTTATCCACTGAGCCACCTAGCTGCCCCCAATTTTTTTTTTTAAACAACATTTGTTGTTTTATAAAATTCTGTAAAGTTGTCTGCTGGTCATTTGAGTGGTAAAGCATTAGAAATGAAAATTAATTTTTGATAGCCTTGCCATTTTTATTATATTGACATTGTCTAGCCATGAGCACTGAATGTTCATTCAATAATTTCAATTCTTCATTTCTTTATAGAGCATCATCTAATTGAATCTATGTAGGTCTTTTGCGTGTTTTAGTAGGTTGATTTCCAGGTATTTTATGAATATTGTAGTTGTTTGGAATGGGATATCCCTTTCTATTATTGCTTCATGTGGTTTGCTTGAGGACTTATTTTATAGCCAGTAATTTTGCTAAAATTATTGTAATAATTAATATCTTTGTTGTTTCACTAGGATTTTTCCATATATATATCATCAGATCATAAGCAAATAATCTTTCTTTCCCTATCTCTATTCTTTTAATTTCTTATCTTACCATTGTTGGGGGCGGAGCCTAGATGGCGGAGGAGAGGCTGTGACTCCCACAAGCTCCAGATAAACCCGTCCATTCACGCCCAAATAATGCGGTATCTTACCATTGTTACTCATATTTCCAAAAATGTAGCAAACAGTAGTTGTAACAGTGGACACTCTTGTTTCACTCCCATATTTATTTTTTAAAAGGTTCTAGTATATCCCAATTATACATATGTATATAAAATACTTTTACTATTATTAAAAGGTTTCTCTATGCTTATGATTTGTAGGGTTTTTAGCATAAAAGTATTGTTCCTTGTCAAAGACTATTTCTGCATCTATTGAGATGATTATGTGGTTTTGGATACTTTGGATTTTAACATGATTATTTATGTAGTTTTTCTGAGGTTGAATAATCCTTGAATTCTTGGCATAAATTTCACTTGGTCATAATCAATAATTTCTTGGATAAATCACTGTAGCCTGACAAGATAATGTTTTAATTTTTGAGTTAATAATTTTTAATAATTTTGGCCTAAATTTTCTTTATGTTTTTATTTCCATGACTTAGATACTACAACTCTATTTGTTTCATAAAATGATTCTGGTAAGGTGCTTTCTTTTTTCAATTTTTGAGAATAATTTGTGAAATATTGTTAATAACTGTTATTTACAAATTTGATAAAGTACTCCTATGGATCCATCAAGACAACTTAGGATAAGTTCTTTTAAAGGCTAATCTATTTACTTTCCCGAGATTGGTTTATTTAATATTCATATCTGATCTTTTAAAAGCATATATATATTTTATACATTTGAAAGTGTCCCTTAATAATGTCTTTAGTATTTTCAGTTTTGTTAACACAAATCTGTGCATATTATGTTCTGATTATTCTTTTTCTTTTGGTTTTGCTATGACTTCACTTTTGTTGTTGTTGTTCAATTGTTTTAATTGAGTCTTACTTTTGATGACCCCATTTAGGGTTTTCTTGGAAAAAGATACTGGAGTGGTTTATAACAAACCTTTTCCAGCTCATTTTATAGGTGAGAAACTGAAGTAAACATGGTGAAGTGACTTACCCAGGATCATATGTCTAGTAAGTGTCTGAGGTGAGATTTTAAACTCAGGGAGATGAAATCTTCCTGACTTCAGGCCCAGAAATCTATCCACTGAGCCATCTAGCTGCTACCGAGCCACCTAGTTGCCCCATGCTAAGTTGTAATTTCATTGATTTGATTTCCTCTTTTCTTTCTTTTTATCCTAATTAGCTAAATTTTCATCAGTTTATTAGTCTTCTTTAAAGCTTTGAATTTTCTTTAATCATTTCTGTATTTGTTTTTGTTTCCAATTTATCTTTTTCGCCTCTATTTTTTTTTCTTTATACTCCATCTTCTGTGCTTATTTTAGGCTTATTTGTTGCCTTTGCATTTTTAAAAGTTAATATTCAGTTCATCTGTGTTCTCTTTTTCTATTTTGTTAATATATGTTTATAAGGATATGATTTACCCCCTGAAGATTTTTTTAGCTGCATTTCTGATATTTTGGTATATTACTTTATTATTATAATTTTTATACAGTTTCTTTGATTCATTCTTTAAGATATTTATGATTTAATTGCTAAGTCTCCATTTGTGTTATTATCTTTTACTTGTGGTTCATGAACTAAATACTTTTGTTGTTGTTGTTTTTGTTGTTTTATTTTGTTTTGTTTTGTTTTGTTTTAATGAGGCAATTGGGGTTAAGTGACTTGCCCAAGGTCACACAGCTAGTAAGTGTTAAGTGTCTGAGGCTGGATTTGAACTCAGGTACTCCTGACTCCAGGGCCGGTGCTCTATCCACTGCACCACCTAGCTGCCCCTGTTTTATTTTTTGTAAATTATTTCTTGACTTCCTTGCAATATCTCTGTGCCCTAGTACATGGACAGTTTTTGTAAAAATTCCCTGTGTTGCTGAGAAATAGATATATTCTTTTTTGTTTGTTTGTTTTTGTGGGGCAATAAAGGTGAAGTGACTTGCCCAAGGTCACACAACTAGTAAGTGTCACGGGTCTGAGGCTGGATTCGAACTCAGGTCCTCCTGAATCCAGGGCAGGCGCTTTATCCACTGTGCCACCTAGCTGCCCCTAGATACATTCTTTTGCTGTTTCATTTAAAAGATACTATAGGTTTTTAAACATTGGTTTCTCCAGCATTTCATTCAGTTCCATAATTTCCCTTTTCTTTATCTTTCTGTTAGACTTATTGAAAACCGAGAGAAAGATATTGAAGTCTCCTGTTATTCCTGCTCTATAGTCTATATCTTCTTATAGCTCAAATAACATTTCCTTCATGAATTTGAATGCTGAAACTTTTCACACACACACTTACATACAGAGAATGATGTGTTATAAATAGCAATGGAGCTCATGTTTCAGCATAGGGTAACCTGACCTGCAAATCTGAGCTTCACCATCCTTGAAAATGGATGAATGTTCAATAATAAAGGAATATATAAAACATTTTATAAAAGAAAATAGGGGGGCGGCTAGGTGGCACAGTGGATAAAGCACCGGTCTTGGATTCAGGAGTACCTGAGTTCAAATCTAGCCTTAGACACTTACTAGCTGTGTGACCTTGGGCAAGTCACTTAATCCCCATAGCCCGCAAAAAAAAAAAATGAGAATTAAAGAAGTTGTTTAACACCCTAAACAACAGAAATCTAAGATTTTTAAATGTGCAACTGCTAAGGACAGCAACAGAAGTAGTAGAGTGATAGCAGAAAAAATCAAGGAAAAAACTTCTTTTTAAAGATACATAAGGAGCAAGGGGTAAAAGCATGTTTGTGTGTATACACACATGATACACACTACATATGCACACATAGACATGTACACACATGTGTGTATGTATACATGCATCACCACCCCCCAAGTACCAAATCTCTAAGGCCACAGTCAGCAGAAGGACTTATCTCTCTTTATACACCATCTGTCTTCATGCATAGTACCATCCCTCAGTTGAACTCTCTCTTGTCACCAAAGATTTTTCAATTATTCTCTTCTCTTCTTCTACTCTTTTATAGGTTCTTTTCTTTGTGGGATCCCAGGCATCAGACATTCCCCTCTACCCCTTGTTCCCCCACCCTTTTAAGTATTTTCCAGGTTGTAATATAATCCCAGAAATAAAAGCAAGCAAACAACAACAGAATCTTTGATTTACCTATAAGCAGCGTGTCACTATGTTCTATTCATAATATCCCATGTCTGCCTCTTTGTTATTTCCCCTAGACATCTACTTTCACCTCTGTCTCCTTGTGTACATTTAAAAAGAAGTTTGTTACAGTTTTCTCTGTTGTCAATCTATTGTTGTTGTCCTTGGCTGTTGCATTTTTTAAAATCTTCTTACATTTCTGTTGTTTGGGGCATTCAAGAAACAAATAATTTCTTTAATTCTGGTTTCAAATTCCTCTTTCTTATTGAACATGCATCCTTTTTTTCAAGTATGGTTAAGTTCAAATTTGCAGGTCAGGTCACCCTGTGCTTCATTCTAAGCTCCACTGCTATTTAGAATATATCATTCCATTCCCTACTAGATTCTCTGGTGACTGTAGAATTATTCTATTTTTTTCCCTTTGTACTTGAAGATCTTTCTCATGATCACTTGTAAAACTTGATGTTTCTGAATTGAATTGAATTCAATTATTTGTTTTTCCTCAAGAAGAAATTATTCTGGGGGCAGCTCGGTGGTACAGTGGATAGAGCACTGGCCCTGGATTCAGGAGGATCTGAGTTCAAATCTGACCTCATACACTTGACACTTCTGAGCTATGTGAGCCTGGGCAAGTCACTTAACCCTCATTTCCCTACAAAAAATGAAAAAAAGAAAAAAAAAAAGAAGAAATGATTCTTTGTATAATTTCCCCATGCTTACTTTTCTATATTCTTCTAGTTTTTAGGAGAATTGCTGATTTTGAGCACTGTCTGTTCCATAGGAGGAATAAGTAGTTTGTAGCCAGGTGACTGATCAATATCTCAGTTACTGAATTGGTCAGGCAAACATGAATTTATTATTTACTCTGAGAGGGTTACAATTTAGGTGTCAGGGAGGTACTAAAGTATTGTTTGACTTGGTCCCTGTGTTCATAGAACTTATAGATTAGTTGAAAGGGTGAATCACAATTCATACTACCATTGCTTACATTTTTATCACCTCCCCTAGAGGACTTAAATGTCCCCTAACCATTGAGTCTTTGGGCTATCAAATTGATCTGCACAAAAAAATAGCATGAACGTACAGGACCAACCCTGTCACTTTCCTGAGTTAGAATTTTCATTACTGCCTCTAAGATAACATCTAAGTTCCTAATTTTGATGTTTAAAGTCCTTGACAGACTGTCTCCATCCTACCTTTTCCATCTTATTTTACATTATTCACATATACTAACTGTTCCAGTTAAACTTGGATGTTTTTTCTTATCTGAACATTACTTTCATCTCTCACTCCAGCATCTTTGCCCAGGCTATCTCACCTGTCTCAAATATATTCATTCCTCACTTGGCAGTATTTTAGAACTCTAAAATTTCTGCAAGGTTCAAGTCCAATGCCATCTTCTATGGAAAACCTTTCCTGATGTCCCAAGTGCCCTCTCCTCCATTGAATTTCAATTTTTTTTTCTTTTTTGTGGGGCAATGAGGGTTTCCTCCATCCAATTACCCTGCATTTACTTTCCCAATATTAATTTGTAATCTCCAAGTAGAAAGTAAATTCCTTGAGCTCATTTTTAATTGTTATTTTTTGACCCCAGAATTTGGTAGAGTTTTAATCTTACAGTAAGTATTTAATGTGTTTATTAAACAAATTAAAATGGAATGGTGTAGAGATACATCCTTTTGAGAATGGTTGAATCAGTTCACAAATCAAGCAACAGTGCATTAGTGTCTCAATCTTCTCACATCCCCCCAACATTTGTCATTTTCCTTTTCTATTACATCAGCCAATCTGATAGGTGTGAGATGGTATCTCAGAGATGTTTTAATTTGCATTTTACCAATCAGTAGTGATTCAAAGTATTCTGATATGACCATAGATGGATTTCTTGGATAACTGCCTATTCATATCTTTTGACGATTTATCAATTGGAGAATATGTCTTGACTCAGTTCTCTGCATATTTGAAAAAAAGAGGGCTTTATCAGAGAATCTTATTATAAAAATATTTTTACAATTATGAGTACTAACTGTATTTCCTCTATTCTTTTCTCTTCTTTTTGTTCTACTCTCTCTCTCTTTCTCTCTCTCTTTTTCACTCTGTCCATCTTAAAATGTGTTTTGCTTCTGACCTTATTCAATCTGCCCTCCCTTCTATCTGCCAACTCCTATTGCTTTATCCATTTCCTCTCCTACTTTCTTATAGAATAAGATAGCTTCCTCTACCCAACTAAGTTTGTATGTTACTCTCTCAAGTCAATTTCAATGAAATTAAGGTTCACATGCTCCCATATACCCCATCACTGGAAAAGCTTTTTTGCACCTCTTAATGTGAAATAATTTACCCTCATTCTACCTCTCCATTCTCTCCTCTGCTAGTACATTCCTCTTTCTCACTCCTTCTATTTATTTTAGATATTATCCCATCATATTTAACTCACACATAACCTTTATGTCCTTCTACCTACCCTAATAAAGAGAAATTTCTTAGGAGATACCAATATCTTCCCATGGTGGAATGTTAAAAATTTATCCTTATTGAATCCATTATGATTTCTCTTTTCTAATTATCCTTTTATGTTTCTCTTTAGGCTTGTATTTTCAAGTCAAATTTTCTAGTCGGCTCTGTTCTTTTTATTAGGTATGCTCAAAAGTCCTCTTTTATTGAATCATTCCCTGCTCCCCCACTCCCCCCCCCCCCCCCCCGCAGAAGGATGATACTCAGTTTTGGTGGGTAGATAATTCTTGGTTGTTATGTTAGCCCCTTTTCCCTCTGGAATACCATGTTCCAAGCCATCCAGTAATTTAATGTAGAAGTTGATAAATTTTGTGCTATCCTCACTGTGGCTCCATGATTTCTGAATTATTTCTTTCTAGATGCTTGCAATATATTCTCCTTAACCTTGGACCTTGGAATTTGGATATAATATTCCTTGGACTTTTCATTTTGGGATCTCTCAGCAGGTTATTGGTGGATCCTTTTAATTTCTATTCCATCCTCTGGTTCTAGAATATTGGAGGAATTTTCCTTGATAATTTCTTGAAATATGATGTCAATCTATGCTCTTTTAAAAATTTTTTTTGATCATGGATTTTAGGTAATCCAATAATTCTTAAATTATCTCTCCTCTATTTTTCAGCTAAGTTGTTGTTCCAAAGTGATATTTCATATTTTCTTCTATTTTTTATTCATTTGAATTTGTTTTTTTTTATTGCTGTTTGATGTCTCATGGAATCATTAACTTCCACTTACCCAATTCTAATTTTCAAGTGATTATTTTCTTCATTGAACTTTTGTACCTTCTTTTCCATTTGGCCAATTCTGCTTTCTAAGATGTTCTTTCAGGTGAATTTTTAAATATATTTTTTTCCTATTTGTCTACTTCTGCAATTTAGGGCATTATTTTCTTCAGAGAATTTTGGACCTGAGACCAAATAACAGTTTTCTTTGATACTTTGAATGTAGCATTTTTGACTTTTTTTTTTTTGTCTTCTGCATTCAAGTTTTGATCTTCTCTGTCACCATAGTAATTTTCTATGGTCAGAATCTTTATTGTTTGCTCATTTCCACAGCCTACTTTTTGACTTTTAACTTCATGTTAAAGTTGGGGTCTGCTCTGGGGATGCAGGAGGCATTGTCCCAAGATTCAAGCTTTGGTGCTGCTGTTCTAAGAGCTAGTTCTTGGGGATCTGTATGTTCCCAGTTCTTCCAAGGTGGTATAATCTAAGAAGTGTTTTTACTATTCTCTTGGCCTTGGTTCTAGTCTGTGAGTGACCACAAATACTCCTTTCTGCCCTGGAACTGTGACCAGGTTTTCTGTTCCTCTGTATCCACAAGGTTTGGTGTGCTAGTGTTCTTCCTTGCCCTGAGACAGCAACCCAGGACTGAAACTTGGATCCAAGTCTGTTCAATGCAACAGGATCCTTCAGCTAATGACAGCACAGGGACCCTTATAATCTCCTAACTAGTTGTATAAAACCCTTATTATCTATGAACTGAGAGTTCTGGAAGCAGCCACTATCACTACTGATTCAATAGGTGCATGGCTTGCTGCTGGTTTGCTGGGGCACATCTTGTATTGGTGCAGCCTATGCTAGACTCCACTCCACTATAATTTACTGAGAAAGACCTTTCCTGATGAGCTAATTTATTTTGCACTAGAAAATAATTTCATCCCATCCTTTTTGTATTTTTTTTGCTCTATAATTTTTTTGAGGCATTATTTAAAATTATTCAGAGGGGAATTTGGGAGGGCTCAGAAGAATCTCTGCCTTCGTTTTGCCACTTTGGCTCTACCCCCTACCCCATTTTATATTTATTTTCATGTTGCCTCTTCACTAGGCTCTGATCCTTTTGAAAGCAGGGGATTTTTAAAAACTTTTTTTCTATCACCATTGTTTAACACAGTACTTGGCACATAGTAGGAATTTAAATATGACTGAGTGATTATGGGCAAATTTCCTTACTTTTCTAAGCCTCAGATTCTTCATCTCCATTAAAAAAAAGAAATCATCATATGTTTCACAAGTTGTCATCATCTAATGTGGTATTATATATGTTTGGAAATTTATTCTGACATTATCTACAAATAAACCTTTAGCTTCCTTCTCTTCCCTTCTACATTTACTATTTTTCTTCCTTCCTGTCTTCCCTAGTGTTGTTACCTATTTTCCTCTCCTCCTCTTCGTATCTTCATATTTCCCTCCAATTCTGCATCTCTCCATTTTTCTCTCTTTCTTGCTTTCTCTCTGTCTCCTCCCACTGCTATCCTATCATTTAAAAGGATACCTAGACTTCTTTTTAGTTCCTGTGTTTTCCCAATCTGTCTGCACCTTTCACCTTTTTTTAAAAAAAAATCACTCATTATTTATGTTCCTTTCTTACTCCTCCCAATTTTACCCAGACCCCAAAGGTTCCAGAGTTTGCAGTATGTATATCCTTTCTAATCTGCTACAAAGAGTATTTCCAAAAATTAACAACAAAATAAAGACATCTAGTGTAGCGCAGGCTTTTGGATGTCCAGAGAACATACACCCAGCCATGGGGCTATTAGTCACCCAGTGGAGAGAGGAGATGAAGTATGTGAGGGGCCCTGGGTGCTAGCTGGGGAAACAGTCTTGAGGCCAACCAGTGAATGAAGTGTCTGTAAAGAGAGAGGGAGGCAGTGTGTAATGGAATGGAAATAAAATAGGTGAGAGAAAATGAGATGGAAAAAGAGAAATGTACGACACAAGAGAATTTAGTTGAAATGAGATTGTCATCAAATCAGCTGGGGGGATAGAATGGGAAAACAAACCTGTTAAAGTGAATTCTTTGTCATAACCACAAGTGTTTTATTCTATGACCCCTGCTTACCTCCTCTGTGTTCTTTCCAAAGCATTAATTTTGATCCTTCCCCTCTTGACTCCTTTCTTTGTTTTTATAGGCTTTACCTTATCTCATTTGTCTGTTTCCATATTTGGGGTTTTTCTGAGTTGGGGGTCTCTAATATGCTTTGCAGTTTCAAATTTCTGTGATTTTATATATAGAGGCAACATGGTATAATGGGTGGAGTTTTAAATCAGAAGTCAGGAAAACAGTGTTCCAGGCCTGGAATAACACTAACTCCTCAGATTATTTTAGAGGTCATAGAGCCCAGCCTCTAAGTCAGGAGGAAACTAAAGACAAGAGGTTGAAAATTACTTATGCAAGCCAAATTAAATTATTGGCAGTGCCAGGATTTGAATGCTGGCATCCTACCTTCCAACACAATGTACTTCCCACTGTACCATGCTGCCTCTCTATGTAGAATTTTAAAGTTGAATACTAAACCATGTAATATTAAATTTTAGAATGCAGGTTAGAGGAGGAGAAGACCTTAGAACAAGGAATGTTAGAGAGACAGAGAATCCCATATTTACAGATGGAGAAACTGAGTTCCTGAGAAGTATCTTTCTAGAGGCTATATATTGAATGAAATGTGGTAAAGGCAGGACAAGAATTACTCAGGTTTTCTTGACTCCCAATCCAATCCTCTTTCCACTAAACCTTGAATCCTTTGCTTGAATAGAGAGCCAGAATAAAATATAGATCAAATATCCACCCTTTCTCCTCACCCCTCAACCCAGGGTTATTTTGATTGTTGTGTGGTAAGAATCTCAGCACAAAAATATTTCTTCCTTTAAAAAATTCCTTATTCTTTTCTCTATTCTCCAGCCTTAAGTCACCCCCTCATGTCCCTTGGCATTACTCCTCCTTCTCACCCTCTGCCTGTATGCCAGAGATTACAAGGGAACTGCTCAGTTGGGAATTTACAAAGACACCCTTCAGTCACAGGGCTTCAGCCAACTTCAATTCTGAGGAACATTGTATCATCAGACCTGAGGGCAATGCAGAGCCCTCTAAATATAATAGATATCCTGCTTGAAGCATCCTACTTTGCCAAAGATTTAACTGTTTTTTGGATCATTCCATGCCCGCTGAGACATATGCACTTGTCACACTGTCAAATCCTAAATGGATCTTACCTCTCAATTCTGAGGTATGAATGAGGGTCCAAAGAAAGACAGAGAGCAGAGAAAGAAATTCTTCTGGTGGCAGGGGTATGGGGAAGGCTTAGTCACAACACACAGTTTCTGTTGCATGAGGGACAAATGTTGGATACAGGAAAGTGCCTGAACTTGGAATTAGGTCAGCATTCCACTTATTAGCTGCATGGTTTTGTGCAAATTTCAAAATATTGAAGCTGAATAGGCATCTCCTCTAAAACATCTGGGACATGATCAACAAATAACTTTTAGATAAACACATGTTTAATAAACATTTGTATGCCAACCACTATGTGCCAACAATCCCCATAAAATTACTGGGTTTACAAAGAAAGGTGAAATTAGTCTCTGTGCTCTGTGCTCAAGGAGCTCACAGTTTGGTTGAGGAGATAACATACAAACAAATATGTGCAGAGAAGATATATACAGATTAACCAGGATGTAATCTCAAAGGAAAGGTACAAGCATTAAAGGGAGTTGAGTAAAGCTTGTTGTAGAAGGTTGGATATTAACTGAGGTTTGAAGGAATCTAGGAGGCAGAACCAAGGAAAGAGCTCAAGGATGAGGGATAGCCAGTGACTGTGAGAAGTAGAGGGGTGGCAAATCTTGTGCAATGGACAGCAAGAAGATAAATGTCCTCCACAGCATTGGAGGCAAGGGAAGTGTAAGAAGACAGGGAAACTGTGAAAGGACCGGGTTATGAAGGTCTCCAAAATCCAGAGAGAATTTTATATTATATCCTGAAGGATTAACTGAAGTTAATTTCATAAGGAAGTAACAAGCATCCACTTTACTTTCACCCACCTTCTTTCTTATTGCCATGACATCATCATCATCACCACCACTATCACCACCAGTACCACTGCCATCAGCAGCAGCCTTATATAGAGCTTTAAGGTTTTCAAATCATTGTACACAGGCTATCTCATTTGATCCTCATAACAACTTTCAGAATTAGGTATCATTATTTTCCTCATTTTATAAATAAGGAAACCAAGACCTATCAAGTGACTTACCTAGGGTCACATAACTAAATAAGTGTCTGAAGCAGGTATTCCTAATTCTAAAGTGAGTCCTCTATTCCCTACACCACCTTGAGGAACCAATACCGTATCCTGGAGGATTTGAACCTTCCATGTCTGAAACATCTGCCTTCCTTCCCCTCCCCCTTTACCTTCCCCCTCCAATCCTGAATGATGAGCCACTTACATGGTCTACACCATCCAATCAGTATCCAGGTATGGTTTGCACTCCATTTACCTTGTAGGAGTACTTCATTCCCCCTTCCTTTATACCTGCTCTCAGCTTATGAAAACATAAAGATTAACACTCATATTTCTGCTCAAAATAGTATATAAATATACTATCCTGTGATGTTGCTTACCCAAACCATACAATCCCACTCTCGCCAACACTCCTTCATATACATTGTCTTTCCTATTAAATGCAAGCTGCTTGGGAGCTACCTTTGCTTCTCTCTCTCTCTCTCTCTCTCTCTCTCTCTCTCTCTCTCTCTCTCTCTCTCTCTCTTTCGATTTTTGCATGTATAATTTGTACACAATAGGTATACTCAGTGTTTAGGGCAATGATTGGTACATAGTAATTTATTTATAAATACATTTTCCTTCTTTCCTTCTCTTCTTCCTTTATTCATTCACTCAAATTATATACTCATTGATATAGAACTCACCATCTTATAAGATAGTCCTGTTTCACTTTATTATTATTATTAGGAATAGTTCCCCTTTTTTTTATTTGAAGTTAAAGGCTGCATCCTCACTCACCTCAGTCCTAATTTTACAGTGCCCCACCCCAACTGTAATTAGGATGGAGTCTTCTGGGTACTGAAATTTAAAGAGTATTGTTAGGTCCTAGCAGGAAGAAAAAAAAACAACAACTGAGTTTAAAACCTAAATATCCAGTATGATAACTCAAAGCAGTAAGCTACGAGAGGGAATGATCCATCATTAGCTTCCAATGTTGCCATTTTTTAATTTTCTTCTGACAGTGGACAGTCTCCTGGTATTTCTTTTCCACAGTGTATTGTGTGTTTTAAGGTCCAAGTTTTGTGCCTGTGTCCTCTCCCCTCTTTTTCTCTAAAAGTTGTTTTTTGTTTGTTTGTTTGTTTTTTGTGTATACCCTTCATATTGCTTAATCCAGACACATTTTGTGACCATTTGTTTCAGTCCCCAGAATTGCCAGTTTCAGATCTATGAATGTACTCACATACATATCTCAAGGCCTATTCATTTTCGAGAGTGTTCGCTTTTTCTGGCTCTCCATTACAAATCCACCAATAGGTCAACATAAGACTTTTTAGAGGGTATAATAGAAACAGTTGGCACAAACCCCCACCATTACCACCACCATAGGAAGCACACACTCCCTTTGTACACCTATGAATTCCCTAAGGACAGTTGTCTCATACCTAAAGTACAAAGGTAGTGAGATGCTTCAATAGAAAATATATGTAAAAAGGGTACCTCCTGGAACTGGAAATCTTTTTCTCTCCTTGCAGAGTCCTCTCAAAGTACCTCTGATGGACTCTGAAGATCAGTGCCTTTCCATACACAGTTCTTTTCTTCATCCCAATCTAAAAAGCCATTACTGTCCTTTGGAAAGTGTCTTTCCACATCCATGTTCAGGTGCTTCCTTTCTCTTCAGCCATTGCTATTCTGGTCGTCAGTGTAGTTGTTTCTATTCAATTCTGATACTAATTCTGGTTGCCAGTAGGATATCTGATGGAGCCTCTCTATCTCCTGAACTTCCAAAGTTAATTCTAGACATGTTCATTTTAGAATACTCATTCCTATATTATCATGAAAGCATAAGCACAAAATTAATCTAGTATCATATGTTCATATATACATGATGGCTAAGTGAGTAATGCAGCTTAGGGCCAATCAGTATGTTACAGAAGTCTTTTTATTCACTTGCCACCAGAAAGGAAAAAAAAATCCTGACAGCTGGTCTTTGTAATACACATTTAGTTCTGGCTCAGTTGCTCCTTAATCATTGGTTCTTTTGGCTCTGAAGTCAATAAGGGAATTTTTCATTATCACATTATAGGAACCTTAAATTATCATAATTGAAAAAAATCCCAAAGTTTCCATGTCAACGTAATGGAGACGGAGAATATATGTATATATTTCAAGGACTGGTCCCTCATTGACCAGTACCCTTATTAAACATAAAACTTTTGAATGATGGCAAGATGAAAGATGTGACAATCTCTATGTGTAGTTAAGGTGGAGTAGGGAAATAGATAATTTCAAACTGAGCAGATTGAAGAATGGAGATTTTAGTGTGCTTGAGGAAACATTAATAGTCATGATGCAAGAGTTGGGGAGGAGAAAAAGGTAAAGAGTCAGGCATGAAAACACTGAGGAAGGCAGAAGAATGTCTAAGTACTGTTAGACATCAGCAACTAGGACTTGGCTTAGGTGATAAATTTTGATGGGGTGAATATCTAAGGAAGATAGGTATCTGAATTCCTGCGGTGAAAGGAGAGTGCACAAGTGGAAATGGGGAGCAAGAAGTTCTATCTCTGCAAATATAGATAGGAATTTGCTAAGCCCTGGGGAATGGGTCCAAGGAAAGCATCAGTGGATAGAAGCCTCTTTGCTTCAAAAAGCAGGTGAATAAAATATCCAAGTTCATGGCTTAACTTCAAAGTTTTCTACCTGCAAGAGCTAACTGTTTTTTAAATGAAATAACAAAGTATTTTGCACACCCTCAAATGCTATGTAAATTCTAACAGTTAGTTCCTAGAAGGGATGGTCCTGCCCTCCACTAGTCTACTGTTTCTGTTAGGATAAGGGGGTGGGGAGGGAGGTGTTACTCATAACCATCTGCATTATGTATTACAAGATGTCATACAAGGGGCTTCACTTAGCTAAGGTCACAAAACAAAATCAGAACTATAACTCTTGCATCCTCTGTACAGCTTGAAAAGTCACATATCATGGCATTCTTCCCTCTCTTGCTTCCCCCATTCTTCTGCCCCCCTTCACTCATTTCTCTTTCTCTGGTTCCATTTATTTTTATATTTATTTTTAAATATTTTTAAAATTGTGGTTTATGAATGTAATGGAATGCTATCGTGATATAAGAAATGCTGAGCAGGCAGACTTCAGGAAAACCTGGAAAGACTTACATGAACTGGTGCTGAGAAAAGTGGGCAGAACCAAGAGAATATTGTACACAGTAACAGTAACACTGTGTGGTGATCAACTGAGATTGACAACTATTTTCAGCCATACAGTGATTTGAGACAATTCTGAAAGATCTTGGAAAATGCTAGCTACATCCAGAGAAAGAACTATGGATGCAGATCAAAACATACTATTTTCAGCTTTTGGGGTTTTTGAGTGTGTGTGTTTTCCCCTTGTATTCTGTTTCTTTCACAACATGACTAATGAGGAAATGTGTTTTACATGATTGCACGTGTATCACCTATATCAGGTTGCTTGCTGTCTTGGGGAGGGGTAAAGGGAGGGACGGAAAGAGAAAAACTTGGACCTCAAAATCTTTCAAATATGAATGTTGAAAATTGTCTTTACATGTAATTAGAAAAAAAGTATGTTTTTAATGGAAAAGAATAAAAGTGTGTATTTAAAAAAAAATACTATGTTTCCAGGTTCTATTTACTTTTACTCCTCTTTTGTATTAAGAATGGAAAAAGTAGGAAAGGAAGGATCAGAAGCCAGTGAACTAGTAAGGAATTTGCCTTTGGCTCTTCTGGGTTTTCTGTCCCATATTTTGTTTTGGTACAGGACTGTGGCCAGCATTTCAGTTTGCTATGACCCTGGCAGCTTGTATATGGGCAAACATCCTAATAACAGAAGGTCATACAGCTCATTTGCTTCAATTCACTGACAGGACCAATTTTGCATTTGTTTGTACCCCGTAACATCTTTCCTAAGTGACTGTCTAATTCTTTTTAAATACCCTATGTTCTCCAGCACAGTTTCCATTTCTGCTTTTGCTTGGGTATGTTCCACTCACTAATTGCCCTGGGGATAAAGACTCCTCTCTTGAACTCTCTCATTATATTAGGATTATTGCTTCCCCCAGTTGATCTTCCCTTAATGTTCATCTCCTATAGCAGTGGAATATATCTTAGAATTGTACACACCTTCTCTGAACCTGCTGCTCATCTCTCCTATAGCTTCCTCACCAGAGTCTAGTAGTCTTTTCTGAGTTTTAATATATCCAGTAAAAGTTGGATGAACACTTGTCAGTTATGATATAGAGGGAATTTTTCTTCAGATATGGTTTGAGATAGATGACCTAAGATCACTTCCAACTCTGAAATTCAGTGATTATTAGGTCCAATGAACAAACTGGGATAGACTTACATAGTAAGAATAAGGATTGGGGGCAGCTAGATGGTGCAGTAGGTAAAACACAGGCCCTGCATCCAGGAGGATCTGAGTTCAAATTAGACCTCAGACACTTGACACTTACTAGCTGTGTGACCCTGGGCAAGTTACTTAACCCTTATTGCCCTGGGAAGAGAGAGAGAGAGAGAGAGAGAGAGAGAGAGAGAGAGAGAGAGAGAGAGAGAGAGAGAGAGAAAGAGAGGATTAATCCATTCATCCATCTATCTGTCCATCCAATCATTTAACAGATATCAATTAAGCAGCTACCATTCATAAGTCATTGAATAGGATACTGTTTAAAATATCCTTGGGGCCTTTTAACTGTGAGCCACAACTGGCAACATGGCTAAATGTGCCAAGAAGGTCAGAAATGTTGGTAAATATGGAATATGTTATTTTACAACCCTCAGGAAAAGGGTTAAGAAAATTGAAATTAGCCAGCATGCAAAGTATACCTGCTCCTTCTGTGGCAAGACCAAAATGAGGAGACAGGTAGTGGGTATTTGGCATTGTGGATCCTGTATGAAAACAGTAGTTAGTGGTGCAAGTAGCTACAATACTACCTCTGAAGTCACAGTCAAATACACCATCAGAAGACTGAAGGAATTGAAAGACCAATAAAATCTTCTCCCCATCAAATATCTGTAACCGATATTTCAACAATAAGTGGGTTAATTTATGGAATAAAAATATCCTTGTGTACATCTGTTTACTATATATATATGTGTGTGTGTACATATACATATACACACATGTTTTATATATAAACACACACATATATACATATATACACATATATACATATATTTTGTTTTGTTTTGTTTTGTTTTTGCTTTGGGTTTTTTTGCAGGGCAATGAGGGTTAAGCGACTTGCCCAGGGTCACACAGCTAGTAAGTGCCAAGTATCTGAGGCTGGCTTTGAACTCAGGTCCTCCTGAATTCAGGGCTGGCGCTTTATCCATTGTGCCACCTAGCTGCCCCCATATATATATTTTATGGAATCCATTTATGGAATAAAAAATCCTTGTGTACATCTGTTTAATATATATATGTGTGTACATATGTATATAAAAATATGTGTTTATACACACACACATACACACACACACACACACACACACACACACATATATATACAGAAATCATTAGTCTGCAAAAGAGACTTTAGAATATTGAATGTTAGAAGGGGCTTTGGACGATAAGGTATTTGAACAAAGAATATATATGTGTGTGTATATATATATATGTATATATATGTATATGTATATATATGTATATGTATATATATATATGTATATATATATATGTATATATAAAACCTCAGAGTGGTCACTTCAACTTCCTGTGCTTCATGAGACTCCCTCATCTGCCAAAGCAGTGGGTTGGCCTAGATGGCCTCCAAAGTCTCTTCCAGTGTGATATATATATATATATATATATATATATATATATATATATATATATATATATATATGTATATATGTATATATATATATATACACACACACACACACCTATATATACATACACACACACATATATATATATACACACACACATATACATATATATGTGTGTATATGTATATGTATGTATGTGTGTGTGTATATATATATATGTATGTATGTATATACAGGCAGGTACTGTGAATGAAAAGACAAAAATAAAACAATCCCTACCCTCAGGAAGCTCGTATTCCACTGATGGTATAGGAGCAGTGGCAGAATACTACTGGTGTTCTGATAAGTAGATACAAGGTAATTTGAGGAGAAAGTAGCAGTAGCAACTGCGAAAGTTTGGATATGTTTCGGAGAGAAGTTGTTGCCTTGAAGATACATAAGAATTAAAAGATGGAAGCCAGGAGGGCATGCATTTCAGGAATAAGGGAAAGTTCCAAATGCACAAAGTTAGGAGCTGGAGTACCAAGTTCATGAATCAGTCAGGAGAATAGGCTGTCTGAAATTTACAGTGTCTGTTCTGGTCCTTATGGCCTCTTTCCTAGGTCATTATAATAGCTTCCTAAATTGTCTTCCTGCCTTAACTTTTGTATTTTTTTTTCTATTCATCCTTCATACAGCTGGCAAATTAGTTTCCCAAATGAAGTTTTGACAAAATCTTTCTCCTACTTAACAAACTTAACCAATTCCTTATCAACCTCTAAAACTTTGCTGTTATTTGAAACCATTCTCAACCTGGCTTTAACCTTGTTAGTCATGATTCTTCTTCATGTACAGTCAGTGATATCAAACTCCTAGACCCTTCAGAGGACAACCCCCAAAATATTAAAATCTGATTGGGATAAGTTTGACAAAATAAATAAAAATGCAACATAAATACTATTAATTTGTGGTTTTCTAACTCAATATGTGGCTGGAGAATCTGTTTCTATTTGAGTTTGACATGACAGAAGTATTTTATAGTTCAGCCAGACTGCTCTTCTTTCTGTTCTTCCTACATAACACTTAGTTTTTACCTCCATTCAATTGCACTCATCTGCTTGTTTAGAATGTACCACCTCCTCCCCTTTGCTTCTTAGAATCACTAATTTCCTTCAAAACATAGCCTGAGAACCCCCTTCTATGTTTAGCCTTTGCTGACTCAGTTTCTGCCCAAAATTACTCTTATGGAGGCAGTTAGGTAGTACAGTAGATAAAGCACTGGTCCTGGATTCAGGCATACCTGAGTTCAAATCCAGTCTCAGACACTTGACACTTACCAACTGTGTAACCTTGGGCAAGTCACTTAACCCTCTTTGCCCCACAAAAAAACCACACGCAAAAAATTACTCTTATGCGACATTTTCTATATCCTTATATATGCATCTATTAGCTCCACCAATAAGATTGTGTCTCATTTTTATCTTTATATCCCCAGTACGCTGTACAATAAGTAGTACACAATAGGTATAAAACCATGCACATTGATTAAATGGTACCTAGCACATAGTAGGTGCTTATTAAATGTTTCTTGAATGACTCGTGAAATAAGATTAGAAATATGGATTAAAGCAGCATTTTACCTAGGAGACAGTAATAGATCCTTTATAAGGCTAGTTTTGCTATCTAACCCATTTAGTCAAAGTCCAGGAAAGACTACTTCCCTACAAACATATATGTACATACACACATGCAAACACACATTCTCACATCTTCAACACCTCTAGCTTTAACAATACATGTTGATCCATGATGTTCCATTGTTAACTCTTCCCTTTGGATTAAACACTGCACTTTGTAGGCTCCTCTTTTCGACTACACAGATCATTAGTCTACAAAGAGGCTTTAGAATATTGAATGTTAGAGTTGGAAGGGACATTGGACAATGAGGTATTTGAACAAAGAATGTTAGAAATAGATAGGACATTATAGGATCTTAAATATCACACGGGAAGACACTTTAGAAGTCATCTAGGCCAACTCTGTGATTTGGCAGATGAGGGAGTCTCATGAAGCCCAGGAAGTTGAAGTGACCTCTCTGAGGTTTCTCAAATAGTAACCATCATATGGGAATAGAATTTGATCCCAGGTCACCTCAGGTCCTCTGGTTTTATAGATTTTACTACAAACTATACCACCTTTACAAAGTCTTTGAACATGAACCATAGAATGTTTAAGTTTGGAAGGTTTTTAGAAGTCATCCAGTTGGGGCGGAGCCAAGATGGCAGAGAGGAAGCAGCAAGCTGCCTGAGCTCTCCTTCTGTTCCCTCAAAACAAACATTAAATCAAGCCTCTGGATGGATTCTGAAACTACAGAACCTGCAAAGAGACAGAGAGACACAGTCCTCTAACCAGAGATAATTTAGAAGACTTCAGGAAAAGGTCGGTCTGACTCGGGCAAAAGGGAGGCCCAGCGCAGGGCAGCAACCCAGCGCCGAGGGGGTCAGGGCAAGTCAGCAGGAGCTGTGGGCCACAGCCAAAAAACTGAGGCCCCTGGAACCTGGTTCAAAAATCTGGTGGCCAAGAAGGACAGTGGAAAAACCTACCTGCACCGGCCGAGAGGGCCACGAACGGCGGGATCATACGCTGGGGTCTGGCGCCTGGCTGGCCGAGCACAATCAGACAGGAAGTGCAGGGCACGGGATCTCCACACACCATAAAGGCCTCAGAGTAAAAGCCCGATCACACAGCACCTATACCCCTGCACAAGAAGCCCAAAACAGGGACCCTGGTGCCCCCAGAGCAGACCTCAACTTAAAGAATAAATAAATAAGCTGCAATAATGAGTAAGAAGCAAAAAAGAGCTCTCTCCATTGAGAGCTTCTGTATCAATAGGGAAGAAGCCAACACAAACTCAGATGAGGACAATAGCCTCAAATTGGCTACATCTGAAGCCTCACAAGGGAAGGTGAATTGGTCACAAGAACAAAAAGCCTTCCTGGAAGAGCTCAAAAAGGATTTTAAAAATCAATTGCAAGAGGTAGAAGAAAAAATGGGGAGAGAAATGAAAGCAAAACAAAAAAACTATGAAAAAAGAATCAGCAGCTTGGAAAAGGAAGCTGAAGAAAACAAAGCCTTAAAAAATTCATTTGACCAAATGGAAAAAAAGGTGCATAATCTCACTGAAGAAAACAATGCCTTAAAAATTAAAGTGGGACAGTTGGAAGATAAGGAATCCATGAGACACCAAGAATCAGTCAAGCAGAATAAAAAAAATGAAAAAATAGAAGAAAATGTGAAATACCTCATTGGAAAGACAACTGATCTGGAAAACAGATCGAGGAGAGACAATTTGAGAATCATTGGACTGCCTGAAAGCCATGACCAGAAAAAGAATCTAGACACCATATTCCAGGAAATTATTAAGGAGAACTGCCCTGATATCATAGAATCAGAGAATAAAATCATCATTGAAAGAATCCACCGATCACCTCCTGAAAGAGACCCCAAAAGGAAAACTCCAAGGAATATTGTAGCCAAATTCCAGAATTATCAGGTGAAGGAGAAAATACTCCAAGCAGCCAGAAAGAAGCAATTTAAATATCATGGAGCCACAGTCAGGATTGCTCAGGACCTGGCAGCTTCAACATTAAAGGACCGCAAGGCTTGGAATATGACATTCCGGAAAGCAAAGGAGCTTGGATTGCAGCCGAGAATCTATTACCCAGCAAAAATGTGCATTTTCTTTCAGGGGAAAAGATGGACATTTAATGACATTGGGGACTTTCAATCTTTCCTGGTGAAAAGACCAGAACTGAATAGAAAATTTGATCTCAACATACAAGACTCAAGAGAAGTTTAAAAAGGTAAACAGAGGGGAAAAAAAAGTTACCCTATTAGGTTAAACTGTTTATATCTCTACACAGGAAGATAATACTCATAACTCTTAAGAACTGTAAATGTATTTGGGCAGAGAGAAGGACTTTATATAGAGGGTATAAATATAAATTGTCTTTGATGTGATGATACAAAAGAATTAAGGGGATAAAAAGGGAGTCTATGGGGAGGAGAGGAAAGGGGAGGTGGAATGGGATGAATTATATCATATGAAGAGGTGGGAAAAAACCTATTACAATAGAGGGAAAGAAAGGAGGGGGGAACATGGTTTCAACCCTATTCTCATTAGATTTGACTCAAAGAGGGAATAACATATACGTTCATTGGGATAAAGAAACTTAACTCATTCTTTAGGGAAACAAAAGGGGAAGGGAAAGGGGGGGACTGGTAGAAGGGAGGACAAAAGCAAGGGAGAAAAGGGTAAAGAAAAGAGAGGGGGGTGATAAAAAGGGAGGGCAGATCGGGGGAGGCAGGGGTAAGAAGTAAAACGTCGGTGAGGAGGAATAGGGTGAAAGAAGGGGGGAAAAGTACAAAGGGGGTAAATAGAATGGAGGGGAATAGACAGTCAGTAATAATAACTGTGAATGTGAATGGGATGAACTCTGCTATAAAACGGAAGCGAATTGCAGAGTGGATTAAAAACCAGAACCCTACAATATGCTGTTTACAAGAAACACATTTGAAGCAGAGAGATACACACAGAGTAAAGGTAAAAGGCTGGAGCAGAATATATTATGCCTCAGCTAAAGTAAAAAAGGCAGGGGTAGCAATCCTTATCTCAGACAAAGTGCAGGCAAAAATAGATCTCATTAAAAGAGATAAGGAAGGAAATTACATCTTACTTAAAGGTACTATAGATAATGAAGTAATATCAATATTAAATATGTATGCGCCAAGTGGTATAGCATCCAAGTTCTTAGAGGAGAAGTTAAATGAGTTACAAGAGGAATTAGATAGTAATACTATACTAGTGGGGTATCTGAATCTCCCCCTCTCAGAATTAGATAAATCTAGCCAAAAAATAAATAAGAAAGAAGTGAAAGAGGTGAATAGATTACTAGAAAAGTTAGACATGATAGATGTCTGGAGAAAATTGAATGGGGATAGAAAGGAATATACCTTTTTCTCAGCAGTACATGGCACATTTTCAAAAATTGACCATGTATTAGGGCACAAAAACATCATAGTCAAATGTAGAAAGGCAGAAATAGTAAATGCATCCTTCTCAGATCATGATGCAATAAAAATTACATGGTAAGAAAGAGCCAGGGAAAAGTAGAATGAAAATCAATTGGAAACTAAATAATTTCATTCTAAAGAATGAATAGGCCAAACAAGAAATCATAGAAACAATCAATAACTTTATCCAAGAGAATGACAATCATGAGACAACATACCAAAATCTATGGGATGCAGCCAAAGCAGTGCTTAGGGGAAAATTTATAGCTCTAAATGCTTACATGAATAAAAAAGAGAAAGAGGAGATTTATGAATTGGGCATGCAACTTAAAAAGCTAGAAAAAGAACAAATTAGAAATCCCCAATTAGACACTAAATTAGATATCCTGAAAATTAAAGGAGAAATTAATAAGATTGAAAGCAAAAAAAAAAAACTATAGAATTAATCAATAAAACTAAGAGCTGGTTTTGTGAAAAAACCAATAAAATAGATAAAATATTGATTAATTTGATTTAAAAAAAGAAAGAAGAAAACCAAATTACCAGTATCAAAAATGAAAAGGGTGATGTTACCACCAATGAAGTGGAAATTAAGTCAATAATTAGGAATTATTTTGCCCAACTGTATGCCAATAAATTTGACAATCTAAATGAAATGGATGAATATTTACAAAAATACAAACTGCCCAGGTTAAAGGAAGAAGAAATAAAACCCTTAAATAAACCCATATTAGAAAAAGAAATTGAACAAACCATTAATGAACTCCCTAAGAAAAAATCCCCAGGGCTAGATGGGTTTACGGGTGAATTTTACCGAACATTTAAAGAACAATTAATTCCAATATTATACAAATTATTTGGAAAAATAGGTGAAGAAGGAGTTGTACCAAATTCATTTTATGACACAAATATGGTGGTGATACCAAAACCAGGCAAAGCAAAAACAGAGAAAGAAAATTATAGACCAATTTCCCTAATGAATATTGATGCTAAAATCTTAAATAAGATATTAGCAAGGAGACCACAGCAAGTGATCACAAGGATAATACACTATGACCAGGTGGGATTTATACCAGGAATGCAGGACTGGTTCAACATTAGAAAAACTATTAACATAATCAACCACATCAGTAAGAAAACCAACCAAAATGATATGATTATCTCAATAGATGCAGAGAAAGCTTTTGACAAAGTACAACACCCATTCCTAATAAAAACACTAGAGAGTTTAGGAATAGGTGGAGCTTTCCTTAAAATAATAAACAGCATCTACCTAAAGCCATCAGCAAGTATTATATACAATGGAGATAAATTAGAGGCCTTCCCCAATAAGGTCAGGGGTGAAACAGGGATGTCCATTATCACCCCTATTATTTAATATTGTCCTAGAAATGTTAGCTTTAGCAATCACAGAAGAGCAAGGAATTAAAGGGATTAGAATAGGCAAGGATAAAAGAAAACTATCACTCTTTGCAGATGATATGATGGTATACTTAAAGAATCCTAGAGAATCAACTCAAAAATTACTTGAAACAATTAACAACTTTAGCAAAGTAGCAGGATATAAAATAAATCCACATAAATCATCAGCATTTCTATACATGACCAACAAAGTCCAGCAGCAAGAGATAGAAAGAGAAATTCCATTTAAAGTAACGGTAGATAATATAAAATACTTGGGAGTCTACTTGCTAAGACAAACCCAGGAACTCTATGAACACAACTACCAAACACTCTTCACACAAATCAAATCAGATCTAAATAATTGGAAATATATCAATTGCTCATGGATAGGCAGAGCTAATATAGTAAAAATGACAATACTGCCTAAATTAATTTACTTATTCAGTGCTATACCAATCAGACTACCTAAAAATGATTTTATAGAGCTAGAAAAAATAATAACAAAATTCATCTGGAAAATCAAAAAATCAAGAATATCCAGGGAAATAATGAAAAAAAAATTCACAGGAAGGTGGGTTAGCGGTACCAAACCTGGAGCTTTACTATATAGCGGCAGTCATCAAAACTATCTGGTACTGACTCAAAAATAGAGTGGTAGATCAATGGAATAGGCTAGGCTCAGGAAATGCAGTAGTAAATGACACTAGTAATGTAGTGTTTGATAAACCCAAAGACTCCAGCTTCTGGGATAGGAACTCAGTATTTGACAAAAACTGCTGGGAAAACTGGAAGATAGTATGGCAGAAATTAGGGATAGACCAACATCTTACACCTTATACTAAAATAAGGTCAAAATGGATACATGATTTAGACATAAGAGGTGATACCATAGGTAAATTAGGAGAGAAAGGAATAGTGTACCTATCAGATCTTTGGAAAGGAAAACAGTTTTTGACCAAACAAGAGATAGAGTATATTATAAAATGCAAAATGGATGATTTTGATTATATTAAATTAAAAATTTGTACAAACAGAAGCAATGCATCCAACATTGGAAGGGAGGCAGAAAGCTGGGAAACAATTTTTGAGGCCAGTACTTCTGATAAAGGCCTCATCTCTAAAATATATAGGGAACTAAATCAAATTTATAAGAATCTAAGTCATTCCCCAATTGAGAAATGGTCAAAGGATATGAACAGGCAGTTTTCTGATGAAGAAACCAAAGCTATCTATTCCCATATGAAAAAATGCTCTAAATCTCTAATGATTAGAGAGATGCAAATTAAAACAACTCTGAGGTACCACCTGACACCTATCAGATTGGCTAAAATGACAAAAAAGGAAGATAAATGTTGGAGAAGCTGTGGGAAAATTGTGGGAAAACTAATGCATTGTTGGTGGAGCTGTGAGCTTATCCAACCATTCTGGAGAGCAATTTGGAATTATGCCCAAAGGGTGATAAAGCCTTTGACCCAGCAATTCCACTTTTAGGTCTTTTTCCCAAAGAAATCATGGAGGGGGGAAAGGGACCCACATGTGCAAAAATATTTATAGCTACTCTTTATGTGGTAGCAAGGAATTGGAAGTTGAGGGGGTGCCCATCAATTGGGGAATGGCTGGACAAGTTGTGGTATATGAATACAATGGAATAATATTATGCTGTAAGAAATGATGAGCAGGAGGAGTTCAGAGAAACCTGGAGAGTCTTACGTGAACTGATGATGAGTGAGATGAGCAGAACCAGAAGAACATTGTACACAGTATCATCAACATTGAGTGTTGACCTACTGTGATGGACTATATTCTTCTCACCAATGCAATGGTACAGAAGAGTTCCAGGGAACTCACAATAGAAGAGGATCTCCAAATCCAAGAAAAAAAAAAAAAAAGAACTGTGGAGTATAGATGCTGATTGAACCATACTATTTCTTTTGTTTTAGGTGCTGTTTTTTTTTTTTTGAGGTTTTGCATCACTGCTAATTTTTTCTCTCGTAATAGGATTAATGTTATTATGTGTATATATATATATATGTGTATATATATGTATATGTATATGTATATAGATGTATAGATATATAGATATAACCTATATCAGATTGCCTGCTGTCTAGGGGAGGGGGGAAGGAGGGGAGGGAGGGAGAAAAATCTGAAATTGTAAAGCTTGTATAAACGAAAGTTGAGAACTATCTTTACATGTAATGGAAAAATAAAATACCTTATATGAAAAAAAAACAACAACAAAAAAAACAGAAAACAAAAAAAACGAAGTCATCCAGTCTAACACATTCATGTAATAGAGAATGAAAGAGAATATGAAATATGATGACATGAAATAGAATTTGGCCTGTGCAAGTAACCCTGAAAATTATCAATGGCTGATATGCCTGGCAAAATGGAAGCTTAATGATTTCATGTGTATACATTTGATATACAAAATAATCCTAGGAAGCAAGCAGGACCACTTGATTTTTTCCTCCTTTTTATGGATAGTGAAGCAAAGACCAAGAAGAGTAAAGTCCCATGCCCATAGGATCATCAGTCATAAGTATTTGAAACTTTGAGAAACCATAAAAGTCATTTAGTACAACATCTTCATTTTACAGATGAAGAAACCGGCTCAGTGAAATCAGGTCTTCTGACATCCCTGCCCCCCAATCCAGTATACTTTCTATTTCACCAAGCTCCTGCCTATGATATGTCCAATATCACATTCTATCTTAACTGGCCTTGGGCCTACTAAAAAAGAAAAAAAACACAAAAAATTCAAAACAATGACAAAAAACAACAAAATTTGACTTTCCTTCCAAGCTCACTTCAAAGACAAAAGGATTTTGCTTAATACCCTATGGACCCAGGTCACCAGTTTCTCAAACAACCTGTACAGTTTGACTCAGAGACATGATTATCTATTTGGCACTTATAAAAACAAAACAAAACAAAATCAATAATTTGGGGGCTGTCATATGGTGGGAGAGAGGGGGAGAGCATTGTGTTGTAGAGTCTGCATTCATGACAGCCTAGCTTCATGAGAGGAAACAGGGATATTCATGTAATGTATACTCAGTAGGTAGTATGGAGCTGGTAGATGACCACAAGGGTGCTGGGGATGTGCCCTGGATTTTGGCACCCAGAGAAAGTCCTTGGTTATTTCACCTAAGTTATATCTCTGGTGTGGCTAATATTTTGTTTTCTCTGCTGATTTCATATGCCTTTATCTTCACTGGACTCTGGAATCTGTCTCTAGGATAAAGCTTAGGCAAGAAGAGCAGAGTGACACCAAGTTTAAACAGCTGCCATTCACAACCAAAGGAAAAGGCTTAATGGAGTTGATTCCTAGGAGAAAGGTCTGGAAAAGAAAAGAATACTACATTTGAGGGTCAAGAGAATAGGACTTACAATTCTTCTACACATGAGCCATGTAACCTCAGGTAAATAAATTCCTTTTTAGGCATCTCATCTCTAAAGTAGGAATAAGAATATTTGTATTTATTAATGTACAGGGATTCTGTGAGACACTTTCCTTATAAACCCTTAAGTGCTACAGAAATGCTGGATGGTTATCTAGCCAGGAGACCCTCCCATCATTTCTCTGAATCAATAACCATGAATGACATTAGACAACAAGGGAATCCTTCCTTTCATGGCCCTGAAAGTTCAGCCAGATTAACTCACAAGCACATGGGTCAAGATAGATTTTTGACAAGAACCTGGCTAAAGGATAAAAGGGAAAAAAGAAAAGAAGAAATAACAGTAAAAACCCCAGCACCAAACCAGTCCAACAACTTTCTCAGGGTTTAAGGTTCAGTGTAAATGGTCTGACAATAAGAGGATCCAAGAATAGCAACACTTGCCTCTCACAGGAGGAGCCATGGTTGTTAGTGACTCAGGGAGGTATTGAGGTACTGCCATTATGGGGAAAAATGCAGGGAGAACTTTATTGTATGATGACCTCCCTCCCCTAGCTCTGTGAGGCTGTTTCTACCTTGTTTATTTTCTACTTTCTTCACTATCTCTCTGCAACTCTCTTTCTCCAGCACTATAAGACCAATGCCAGGGTACTGGGCTGACCTTCTTATTAGAACCTAGATATGTTATGTGTTTTTTGATATTTGTACTTGAAAACATGAAAAGAGGAGATGTTAGAGATGAAAGGAATCTTAGAACCCATCAAATTAACTTTTTAATTTCAATGAGAAGGAAGTGAGTTACAATATACAGGAAAAAAAAATAGAGCAATAAGTTAATGTCCTAGACTCGTGGTCTTTGGCCAGTAAGCATCCTTTCCACTAAATTCATATCACTTCCATAAGAGAAGTGATTTTTTTCCAAGTTCACAGAGCTGATGGATGAAACAACTGAGAAAAATTCAAGAATTTCAAGGAAGTTCTTCCCCCCCCCCAGTAAACCCTACAAGCTTTCTAACCATGTTCAACAGGAAATGCCAAAATTAGAGGTATCAAAGATTCTTCCCATTGATGGAGCTCTCCACAAATAGAGCAGTCAGAACTAGGGAACTAGAACTAAAAGGAACATTACAACATAGATTGGAAGATGTGGAATGAACGTTAGATATATATTCCAATCCTCCCATTTTACAGAGGAAGAAACTCATGAACAAGAAGGAGAAGTGACTGGCCCTGAATTATATTTTCATTCTGAGATAAAGTGATAGAACAAGGAGTTGGACCCAATTCCTCTGAATTATCGAGTCTTATGATCCTTTATGACACCATATTTATTATGCTCCATATCACTCCTTGTTCATACTGGATAATATCATGAGACAAACAGAAACTGAAAATTTTACTTACCTTGTCCTCTCAGGCTTTTTATCACATTATTCAATTTTCTTTTTTAAAATTATATAAGTATTTTATTATTTTCCAGTTGCATGAAGAGATAGTTTTCAACATTTGTTTTTATAAGATTTCTAGTTTCAAATTTTTCTCTCTTCCTCCCCTCCCTGGCCCCCACCCCAAGACAGCAGGTAATTTGATATAGGTTATATATGTACAATACCATTAAACATATTTCTGTATTAGTCATGTTATAAGAGAAGAATCAGAGCAAAAAAGAAAAACCTCAAAAAAGAAAAACAACACCAACAAGAACATAAGAAATAGCATGGTTCAATATGCATCCATATTCCACAGTTCTTTTTTTTCTGGATTTGGAGAACATTTCCCATCATGAATCCTTTGGAACTATCTTGGACCATTGTATTGCTGAGAAGAATCAAGTCTTTCACAGTTGATCAATACACAATGTTGTTGATGCTGTGTACAATGTTCTACTGGTTCTGCTCATCTCACTCATTATCAGTTCATGCAAGTCCTTCTAGGTTTCTCTGAGATCTGCCTGCTCATCTTTTCTTACAGCACAATAGAATTCCATTACATTCATATACCACAACTTGTTCAGCTATTCCCCAATTGATGGGCAGCCCCATAATTTCCAAATCCTTGCCACCACAAAAAGAGCAACTATTATAAATATTTTTATACATATGGGTCCTTTTCCCTTTGTTATGATCTTTTTGGGAAAAACACCTAATAGTGGTATTGCTGGGTGAAAGTGTATGCACAGCTTTATAGCCCTTTGTGCATAATTCCAAATTGCTCTCCAGAATGGTTGGATCGGTTCACAGCTCCATCAACAATGCATTAGTCTTCCAATTTTTCCACAATTTCTTCAACATTTATTATTTTCCTTTTATGTCATATAATTTAATCTGATAGGTACCAGGTGGCACCTTAGAATTGTTTTAATTTGCATCTCTCTAATCAATAGTGATTTAGAGCATTTTTTCATATGGCAATAGATAGCTTTGATTTCTACATCAAAAAACTGCCTGTTCATATCCTTTGACCATTTCTAAATTGGGGAATGACTTGGATTCTTATAAATTTGATTTAGTCCCTGATATATTTTAGAAATGAGGCCTTTATCAGAAGTCCTGGCCATAAAAATTGTTTCCCAACTTTCTGCCTCCCTTCTAATTTTGGATGTATTGCTTCTATTTGTACAAAACCTTTTTAATTTAATACAATCAAAATCATCCATTTTGCATTTCATAATATTCTCTATCTCTTATTTAGTCATAAACTGTTCTCCTTTCCAAAGATATGAAAGGTAAACTATTCCTTCCTCTCCTAATTTACCTATGGTATCACATTGTAAGCCTAAGTCATGTACCCATTTTAACCTTATTTTTGTATAAGGTATGAGATATTGGTCTATGCCTAATTTCTGCCATACTATCTTCTGGTTTTTCCAGCAGTTTTTGTCAAATATTGATTTCCTGTCCCAGAAGCTGGAGTCTTTGTGTTTATCAAACACTACGTTACTAAAGTCATTTACCTCTGTGTCTCCTGTGCCTACCCTATTCCATTGATCCTCCACTCTATTTCTTAGCCAGTTCCAAATAATTTTGATGACTGCTGCTTTATAGTAGAGCTTCAGACTTGGTACAGCTAACCCACATTCCTGTGAATTTTTTTCATTCATTCCCTTGATATTCTTGACCTTTTGTTTTTCCAGATGAATTTTGTTATTATTTTTTCTAGCTCTATAAAATCATTTTTAGGTAGTCTTACTGGTATGGCACTGAATAGGTAAATGACTTAAGGTAGAATTATCATTTTTATTATATTAGCTCATCCTTTCCATGAGCAATTGATACTTTTCCAATTATATAGATCTGATTTTATTTGTGTGAAAAGTGTTTTGTAATCACATTCATAGAGTTCTTGGGTTTGTCTTGTTAAGTAGATTCCCAAGTATTTTTTATTGTCTACTGTTACTTTAAATGGAATTTCTCTTTCTATCTCTTGCTGCTGGACTTTGTTGGTCATGTACAGGAATGCTGATGATTTATGTGGATTTATTTTATATCCTGCTACTTTGCTAAAGTTGTTAATTGTTTCAAGTAATTTTTTAGTGGATTCTCGAAGTATACTATCATCTCATCTGCAAAGAGTGATTGTTTTGTTTCCTCCTTGCCTATTCTAATTCCTTTTATTCCTTCTTTTTCTCTGATTGCTAACGCTAACATTTCTAGTACAATATTAAATAATAGAGGTGATAATGGACATCCATTTCACCACTGATCTTATTGGGTAGGCCTCCAACTTATCTCCCATTACATATAATGCTTGCTGTTGGTTTTAAGTAGATACCGCTTATTAATTTAAGGAAAGTGCCACCTATTCCTAAGCTCTCTAGTGTTTTTATTAGGAATGGGTGCTGCATTTTATCAAAAGCTTTCTCAGCATCTATTGAAATAATCATATGATTTTGGTTAGTTTTCTTATTCATGTGGTTGATTATGTTAATAGTTTTCCTAATGTTGAACTAGCCCTGTATTCCTGGTATAAATCCCACCTGGTCATAGTGTATTATCCTGGTGATCACTTGCTGTAATCTCCTTGCTAATATCTTATTTAAGATTTTAGCATCAATATCCATTATGGAAATTGGTCTATAATTTTCTTTCTCTGTTTTGGCTCTGCCTGGTTTTGAATCAACACCATATTTGTGTCATAAAAGGAATTTGTTAGAACTCCTTCTTCACCTACTTTTCCAAATAATTTGTATAATATTGGAATTACTTATTCTTTAAATGTTTGGTAGAATTCACTTGTAAACTCATCTGATTTTCCTGTAGGTTAGATTTTCCTGTAGATAGATTACTCCTCCCAATTGGGTGTGTATGTTATTCCCTCCTTGGGGCAACTCTGATAAGATTAAGGTCTTTCAGCTAATTCTGTGTTCTAATTTTTCTTCCTCCTTCCCTCCTCAATTCTCCTTATGAAATCAAGCAATTCGATATAAGTCATACATCTGCAGTTATGCAAAATATCTTCAACTTCCTCAAAAGTGTTTTGCTTTTTACTGCTCCTTCCCCCAATCTGCCCTTACCTCCTTCCCCTCTTCTCCTGTCCCCTTACCTCCTTCCTCTCCTACTTTCATTCAGGGCAAAAATATATTACTATATCCACTTGAGTAAGTATGTTATTCCCTCTTTGAGCCAATTCTGATGATAGTAAGGTTCATTCACTCCCCGAATCCTTCCCCCTCTTCCCCTCTCCTCCATAAGCTTTTTTCTTCTTTCCTTCATGTGAGATAACTCTCCTTAGTCCACTTCTCTCCTTACTGCTCACCCAGTGCATTTCTCCTACTCCTCAACCCTATTTCAAAGATGTCATCATGGATTAGCTAGTGGCACAGTGGACAAAGCACCTGCTCTGAACCCAGGAGACCCGAGCCCAAATCCAGCCCCAGATATAAGCAACCCCACCCTGCCTGTCCCACAAAAAACAAGGATCAACAAAAAATAAATGCTTTAAAAATATCATCCCTTTATATTCAGTTCAGACCTGTGTCCTCTGTCTAATTGTATTACTTTCAACTACCCTAATACTGAGAAAGTTCTTATGCGTTAGTAGTATTATCTTCCCATGTAGGATGTAAACAGTTGAATCTTTTAATATCCCTCATCATTTCTTTTTTCTTTTTTACTTTTTTTTATGATTCTCTAGAGTCTTGTATTTGAAAGTTAAGTTTTCTATTCGGTTCAGGTCTTTTCATCACAAATGCCTGAAAGTCCTCTTTTTCATTAAAATCCCATTTTATACTCAGTTTTGCCGGGTAGAACTGTAGTCCCAGTTCCTTTGCCCTTTTGAATATCATATTTCATGCCCTCTGGTCCTTTAATATAAATGCTGCTAGTTCTTGTTTTATCCTTATTGTAGCTCTGAATTCCTTTTTTCTAGCTGCTTGCAATATTTTCTCCTTGACCTGGGAGCTCTGAAATTTGGCTATAATCGCCCATTTTAAAGATGAGGAACTTGAGTCTTTAAGAGGTTAATTGACTGCTCATGATCTCTTAGCCTACAATCATCTGAAGCAGGGTTCCTGACTCTAAGGGTAGCACTTTTTCTCCCATGCCAAGTTTCCTCTTAAAACATCATATAGGGGGCAGCTAGATGGCTCAGTGGATAGAGCACCAGCCCTGGATTCAGGAGTACCTGAGTTCAAATCCGGCCTCAGACACTTGACACATACTAGCTGTGTGACCCTGGGCAAGTTACTTAATCCCCATTGCCCCGCAAAAACAAACAAACAAACAAACAAAAAACCCCAAACATCATATAAATTTTCATTGAAATGGGAAAGCACATCCCAGGTATTGATATCTAGACATTGGTTCTCACAGTGTGACCTAAGGACTTTGGGGGGTCCCATGACCTTTTCAGGGGATGATAAGGTGAAAACTATTTTTATAATACTACTAAGAATTTTAATGACCTAATATGATAAATGTTCATAGTTGTAAGCCACAGAATCAAAAATTCTTTGGAAAATTGTGGGGTGGGGTTGGGTGGTCCTTAATGTTTAGGAATGTAAAGGAATACTCATACCAAAATGTTTCAAAAATAAAAATCTAGCCTAATAATATGTTATGTTAAAAAATAAGATTTTTCTATACCAATTTCTATCTTCTTTTTGTGTCTCTCTGATTCTATTTCTCTCTGTCTCTGTATGTATCTCTCTGCTCTCCCTGTTTTACTATCTTTGTCTCTCTGTGCATTTCTCTGTCTCTGCATCTCTCTCTGCCCCCTAATCCTCACTGTTGTTCTAATCCATGTTTCTTTTTGATTCTTAACTTCTTCATCCATGTTCACCCCTCCATCTCTCTCTCCTCTTGCTTCTCTGCATGGCCACAGATGACAGTTACCCCCAGTGCTGGTAGCTGTGATTTCTACTAACTGATTACCCAGGGTCAAGGAGTTTTCTTCATTATCTTTTTTTATTGCAAACAGCTTCTGCATGCAAGAAGCTTCATTAGCAAATATTGACACTGGGCAGGCTGGGTGTGCATAGATTACCTCAAGCCGTCAAGCAGCCAGAATGACAAATTGTCAGCTTCACAGCTGGCACAAGAAAAGCCATGTCCACAGGAAGAAGAAAAGAGAGTTAAATGTAACTAAAGGAACAAGAAAACAGAGCCATCAACAAAGTGGGTTGGGATGAAACCTAACATGAGACCTCAGATTGTCTTGAGTTCTAAAAAAGAGGATATAATCTTTGAGGCTTATACTCAGTGAGGAAGTAGAATGAGAAAGTTCAAAGGAGGGGAGTGTTGAATAGCTATTCATAGAATACTAACATTTGGAGGAACTTTAAAACATGAATTGTTAGAGCAAAATGTACTCTAATTTTATTATCATCAGATTAAATTCATCAATGTCAGTAAATTAATTTATAATAATATATTACCACCATCATCATTACATTAAATTCATGTGAATTATAATTCATTTTTTTAATGTCCATACTATGGCCATGCACTATGCTCAGTATGAGGGATGCAAGAAAGACTAAAACAGCCCCTGACTTTGAAGAATAGGATTTTGGTTGTACCCATATACACACGTACATATGCATGTGTGCACATACACATGTATACATATAAATATATATTATATATGTTTTACATGTAAGATAAGGGGTGGTGAGGAATAGGAAAAATCTGTCCATGAGTATTTGATAACAGTCAAAAGAATATAGAATGCCATTCTTGCTGAGAGGAATTTAGAATATAGAATGTTAGCACAGACAATTATGTCTAGAAGGGTTTTCAAATCTAGTCCCATAGTGGAGGGACAAACAAATGTTAGAAAATAGAAGCAAGAGTTGAAAATGTCCTTAGAGCATTAAAGAGTCTTAGAGGTCATGTGGTATTTTATTTTCTGGATCAGGAACCTGAGGCCTAGCAAAGTTATATACCTAGACCAAAGTAGTTAATGGAATAGCCATAATTGTAATATATGTCTCCCTTATCAATGTTATGTTTTGTTTTGTTTTCCCCAGTACTTTTGCAACAAACCCCAGGTTTGTACCACTCATAGAGTAGATCAGACATTTTTAACCTTTTTGATTTTACGGATGCATGTGGCAGTCTAATGAATCCTAGGACCCCTTCTGAAAATAATGTTTATTAACTACATTAATGATTGAAGGAAATAATTAAATTAACACAGATATTATTGAAAATAAAGATTTAATTTTTACCCATCCAAGTTCATAGACCTGCTGCAATTTGTCAATGGAGCTCAACGGACCTGAAGTTAAAAACTATAATAGATGCTTAATTTGTACTTCTTGAATGATAACACAAAAGTAGTCATCTACTACATGTGCTAATATCATTCACAATGATATTCCCCATAGTCTTTCTGGAAAAGTTTTTGTTTTGTTTTTGTTTGTTTGTTTTCCACTGGTGGTTAGTAATAGTGATTTATAAAGGGCACATGGGATCTTTGAATGTTTGGGGTTTCTTACATTTTACTTTTTAAATAATAAACATTTTTATTTAAAGTTTTGGGCTTCAAATTTTATCCCTTCTTCCCTACATTCCCCCTCCTAAGGTGGTAAGCAATAAGAATTTATATATGTGCAATTATATAAAACATCACCATATTAGTCATCTTGTATAAGAAAATGGATAAAAGATAAAAATGGAAGAAAGTGAAAAATACCATGCTTCAGTCCATTTTAAACCAATATCAGTTCTTTCTCTGGAGGTGGATAGTATGCCACATCATTAGTCCTTTGTTATTGTCTTGGATCATTAAATTGCTGAAATTAGTTACATCATTCACAGTTTTTTATCAAACAAAGGCTGTCACTGTACACAATATTCTCTTGGTTCTGCACACCTCACTATACATCAGTTCATACAAGTCTTTCCAGGCCTTTCTGAAATCATCCTGCTTATTATTTCTTTCTTATTGAATAGTAATATGCCATTACTATCATATACCACAGCTTGTTTAGCCATACCACAATTAATGGGAATTCCTATGGTTTTCAATTCTTAGTCACTACAAAAAGAGCTAATAGAAATATCTATGTACAAAGTGGTCTTTTGTCCCTTTTTTGGGATGTCTTTGGGATATAAAATTAACAGTAGTATTGTTGGATCAAAGTGTATGTGCAGTTCTATAGCCCTTTGGGCATAGTTCCAAATTATTCTCCAGAATGTTTGGATCTGTTCACAATTCCAACAACAGTGGGTTAATATCCCAGTTTTCCCACATTGCCTCCAACATCCAATATTTTCCTTTTTTTATTATATTTGCCACTCTGATACGTGTGAGGTGATTCCTCAGTGTTGATTTAATTTGCATTTCTCTGATAAATAGTGACCTAGAGCTTTTTGAAAATTTGTTTGAAAGTTGTAGGGATCCACAGACCAACAATTAAGAACTATTACCTAATAGAATTCCTAGGGGAAATTTAATAGACTCTATTGCAATACCTTTGATATTATGAGGGCTCAAAATCTATTATCGAGTATAAAAATGGAATAAGTAACTTCAGCTGTTGAGGTACAGTGTATATGTTTGCTTGTAAGGGATGTTATAGAGGGGTTTGCTAGTTTAGAAGAAATATGAAGTCCATTCTAGTGCTAAAATTCTATAAACTATACAAATTGTTTTAAATAAAATTGAGTCATTTGATTGAATAAAGCAGTATGGTTCAATAGAAAGAATACTGGCTCTGGGATCAGAGAACTTGGATTCAAATTCTGATTCTAATAGTTATTACCCAGCTGATTGTTGCCATGTCATTTTACTTTACTGGGCTTCATTATACTAATTTGAAAAATAGTGGGGATGGACTATATGACCTTTGAAGTCCCTTTTAATCAAAGTCATAAGTTGTAGAGCTACCGTGGAGGAGACATTTGAAATGATATTGTCCAGTCTCCTCTTTTATGGCTAGAGAATGTGAAACCCAATTTTACAGATTTAAAAAAAGTCTCAAAGAAGAAAAGTGACTTCATCATTGCAACTATAGTTATAGAAAAATTCTGTAAAATTTACCCAACATTATTTTGATGATGAGAATAAATGCCAAAAGGGGGGCTGGAGATTCACACTATGAAATAATTTGGTTCATTGACATTTTATCTCAGTCTTTTTTCTTTATTTCTACTTTATCCATATTGTTGCAAGCACACTTTCTAGAAGAGCCAGAAATTATTTCCAAATAGCTTGAGGTAAGGCAGAGTAGGAAAGAAACTTCTGGAAAGATTTCATCTTTCCAAATGGCTTTTCTCTTACTCAGAATCCAATGGCACCAGAGACCATATGACCCATGCTCAGAACCATTAGAGAACACTCTTTGATGTCTTCGAGGTTAGTTCTGCAGAGACATTAAGCCCATTACCCAAATAACTGGGCTACTCCCCACTAATGTGACTTCCAAGAATCCTATCTCCTTTGGCAGCTCCACATTTACCCCTGGACTGACTTTTTCACTTAGCTAATTTATCTTAGTAAATGGCAGAAGACATGGTTTTGAATTTATATGATAAAGGTAAAGAGAATGAATGAGAGACATTCTATTGATATGTGTGTGTGTGTGTGTGTGTGTGTATTCATTGATATATCACTATCTTTTTTCCCCCTATGGCTCATACCCTAAGCACTATGTCTGCCCTGATTGTGCCTTCCTTGATATGAGTGGAAATTGTCATACAAGAAACTCAAAGTTAGAGTTTGCATGGTAAAGCAAACTGCCTTTAACAAATTTATAATAGAGGTCCCATACTGGGAATGGGAAAGCAGCCAGCAGTCATGGAGAAGGTCTGAATAAGAAGCAGGTCCTCTATTAGCAGAAATGAGTATCAAAGCCTAGCAAAGCAATCTGCCTTTTGAGGAAATCATGCATAAATTTTTTGGAGAATGAATGATATGTTTCAACATTTGGTCCTCCTACCCTCAGATTTTCTTTCTGGGTTACCCTAATAGTATCTTAGATACTAGAGTTTGTTGAATAAGATAACACCTTTGTTACTAAGCTTTTTGGATTTCTATTTTTTAACTTTAAACCAACTATTAAGGTGTAATGTCACTTGAAGTCTAGTCCTGATATGGATTACAGAGTATCATCAAATTTCATAGCTAAAAGGCAAAAAAGTTTATTCAGCCTATTTGTGTATTTCCTGTGATGACTAATTTGCTTCCCCTAAAATACCCTGTTCTGTTCTTGGGCCTATCCCATTTTTAAGATATTCTTCCTTAAATGGATCTGAAATTTGTGTCACTTTAACTCTCTCCTCTTTCCACTGGCCTAAGTTCTGGACCATGAGGCCCCACAAAAGAAACTAATTATTTATTCCCCTGACATTTGTAAATTGGCTTATATATTCCAGAGTTCTTTCTTTGACACATTATCACATGAGATTTTCATAACAACCTTGTCAGGTACAGGGAGCCAAGGCATTTTTTATTATCTTAGTTTCCCAACATTTAGAACTAGACAGGACCCTAGACATCTTCTAACTTGACACTTTCATTTTCAAAATGAGGAAATTGAGACAGAAATGCTTTGGCCACTGTCACCAAATCATTTAGTACAAGATTTTGGATTATAATCTCTTACCTACCTCACATCACACAGCTCTTTCCACTACATAACACTGTTCTCAAAAGTTCTCATGAGTACAAACTAAAAATCAATGGAAATTCTGTGCTGATCAGTGTAAAAAACAGTAACTTTAACTTGGAAACATCCCAGTAACAAATTGTGTCTGTGCTTTATTTTTTGAGTGCAGATATCTCTCATGGTACCTCCTTTTGCTCATGTAGCATAGTAGACCTCTGAATTTTATGCCCTACTTTGGACACTGAAGTCAGTAGAATTAAAAAGGAATGGGAAAATAGCACCTATAGGATATCTTAGAAACATTGGGACTATATAGCCTGAAGAAGATGAAGTGGATGGGGAAATTAATAATAATCTTTAAGTTTTATTTAAAAAAATACAACACCTGTTATCAATCTCTACTGAGGGACATAAGGGTAAAAAGGAAGCCTTAGTTTTGACACAATAAATAATTTCTTTTTTAGATTATAAGGGCATTTATACAACAAAAAGGGTTTTGCAATGAAAATTTATAGATTCCCCAACCTCAGACATCATAGTATTATCAAAATAAAGCTGTAGATGAACATAGTTTTTTTGTTTTTGTTTTTGTTTTTTGTAGGGCAATGAGGGTTAAGTGACTTGCCCAGGGTCACACAGCTAGTAAGTGTCAAGTGTCTGAGGCCGGATTTGAACTCAGGTACTCCTGAATCCAGGGCCGGGGCTTTACCACTGTGCTATCTAGCTGCCCCTGTAGATGAACATAGAAATCTAACCCAAACTTCTCATTTTACATATGGGGAAATCAAGGTTCTAAGAGGGAAGTGACATTCCTCTAATAAGATTTGATGTTCCTTAAGCACTGAATCTTCTTATCATAACCAACAAATTGTTAGGCAAAATAAGCATTAAGGACTTAAACCTAGAATCAGAAAGATGAAATTGGAGAACTGTGGTAAAATCCAGGTTTTTTTTATGACAAATTCAAGTCACTTCCAGTTATGTCATATTGTCTCTCTGTCTTGAAGAATGAGGTAGATAAGTTTCTCTGTATAGGTATATTCATAAATGTCCCTAAAAATTAATGAATCTTGGACTGGGAGTCCAGTGACTTAACCCAGCTCTGCTAATAGTATTGTTTGTGACCTTGCTTGAGTTATTTCCCCTCTATGGACTTAAGTTTACTCCTCTTTGAAATGAAGACCTTGGACTAAGTCATTTTCCTGTCCCCTGACAATTGTGTAATTCAATGATTCTACACTATGACAGGATATCTGGGATTAAATAATAACCTTCTGCAGGAATGTAGTACTTGTGCTTTACAAACATTATGTCTTCTGGTTCTGACAAGAACTCTGTCAAGTCATCAATGGAAATATTGTATCCTCTTTTTGAAGAAGAAAAACCTAAAACTGGAGCAAAGCCAAGATGGTGGAGGAAAGGCAATGACTTCCTGGAGCTCTTCCCCCCAAACCCCCAAATTCCTTCAAATAATGCCATAAGACAATTCCAGGAGCAGCAGAAACCACAAAAGGATGGGTTGAGATAATTTTCCAGCTAAAGATGGGTTCAAAGATCACTGCAAAAGATCCGTCAGTGTGAGAGTGGAGCACAGCCCTGTGGCCGCACCATGCAAATCTAGCACCAGGCTGCTCCTCACAGATCCAGCCCTAGGCAAGCCACTCCAGAAAAAGCTTCTAGGATGCAGCTATGGCTACTTCTGGAACTCAGCCCACGAATGGTGAGGGGGGGAGAGCAGTTGGCCTGGGGGAGATTATAGTGTCTCTGCTGCCACTGAGGTGGGACTCTTGTTTTGCCTGAGCTAGGATTCAGATCACAATCTTGAGTGGCAGCCCAGGTAAAGAAGGGGCTCAGGCATCCAAGAGCTTATAGACACAGTGGAACAGGATTTTCTTCTGGGTCAGAGGGCAAGCAGGGCTGTGGTTCCTTGCAGACCAGAGCACAGGCCAGGGGATGGTGAATGTGCCTCTCCTTAAATCATACCACCTGGGACCCCCTGAAGCTTGGGACAGTGCATCCTGGAAGCAGTGCCCCACTTTAATAAGGAGTTAGAAGTCAAAAAATAGGTTGGCAAAATGAGCAGACAGAAAAAGTTTCTCAACCTGGAAAGTTCCTTTGGTGATAAGGAAGATCAAGAAACAATTTAAATATCATGGAGCCACAATCAGAGATTACACAGGAACTGGCAGCTTCAATATTAAAGGATTGCAAGGCTTGGAATATGATATTCCAGGAGGCCAAGGAGCTTGTATTACAACAAAGAATCAACTAGCCAGAAAAATTTATCATTACATTTCAGGGAAAAAGATGGACATTCAATGAAAGAGGGGACTTTCAAGGTTTCCTGAAAAAAAGATCATAAGTGAACAGAAAATTTGATCTACAAATGCAAGACTCAAGAAAAGTATAAAGAGCTAAACAGGGGAGAAAAGGGTTCTTAAAAGGCAAAACACTGGTGAGAAGGAATAGGGTGGAAGAAAAAAAGTACAAAGGGGAAAACAGGAAAAAATGGGGAAAAAAAGGAGAAAAGCTGTGAATGTGAATGGGATGAACTCTCCCATAATAGATCAAAGAATTAGAGGGCTTGGAATATGACATTCCAGAGGACAAAGGAACTGGGATTGCAAGTAAAAGTCACCTGCCCATCACAAATGATTATAATGTTTGAGGGGGGAAATGAGAATTCAATGAAAGAGAGGACTTTCAGGCATTCTTGATGAAAAGACCTGAACTGAATAGAAAATTTGACTTTCAAATACAAGACCCCAGAGAACCATAAAAAGGTAAATAGGGGGAACAAAACATAAGGGATATTAAAAGGTTAAACTTTTTACATTCCTACATGAGGAGATGATACCTGTAACTCATCAGAACTTTCTCATTATTAGGGAAGCTGAGTGGAGTATATTTAAACAGAGATCACAGGTGTGAGTTGATTGTGAAGCGATGATATCTTTAAAAACATTAATGGGTGAGAAAGGAATTCACTAGGATAAAGGGAAAGGGAGAGGGGGAATGGGAGTATCTCACATAAAAGAAGCAATGAAAAGCTTATGGAGTAAAGGGAAAGATGGGGGTGGTGCGGGGAGTGAGTGAGTATTACTCTCATTGGAATTGGCTCAAAGAGGGAAGAACATACACACTCATTTGGGTAGAATAATCCATCTTAAACTGCAGGAAAGTGGGAGGGTAAAAGGATAAGGGGGAGGTGTTGACAGAAGGGAGGGAATATTGGGGTAGTGTGAAGTCAGAAGCAAAACACTTTTGAGGAGCTATAGGGTGAAAGAAGATAGAAAATAGAGTAAATATCATGAGAAGGAAATTGGATGGAAGGAAACACAGTTAGCAATAGTAATTGTAAAAAAATTTGAAGGAGAGGCAAGAGCAATGTAAACTGCTGCTGCTGAAGATGAGGAGGAGGAGGAGGATGTTGAGGACAAGGAGGATGATGTTGCCCGTGGTGGTGGTGATGATGATGATGAAGAAAAGTATGGTAATTACTTTGCTGATCTATTGTGAAGAAAAGTCTTTGTCAGGTATAAGGTACTATATAAATGTTATCTATTATTGTTGGAATAATAAATATCATGGATTTATTGTTTGTTTTTTTCCATTTCACTCAAGTTCTTTTTTTTAAATTCTTGTTCAGTATTTTATTATTTTCCAGTTACATATTAGGATAGTCTTCAACATTTGTTTTCATAGGATTTTCAGTTACAAATTTTTGTCCCATCCTCCCTTCCCTCCCAGCTCCACAAGACAGAAAGCAATCTAATATAGGTTATATATGTGCAATCACATTAAACATATTTGTACATTTGTGTCTTTTTTTGTAGGGCAATGAGGATTAAGAGACTTTCCCATGATCCCACAGCTAATAAGTGTCAAGTTTCTGAAGAAAGATTTGAACATTTTCTATTATTAAGTTCTTTGAAATTGTTTTAGACCATTTGCATTGCTAAAAAGAGCCAAGTCTAGGGGCAGCTAGGTGGCACAGTAGATAGAGCACCAGCCCTGGAGTCAGGAGTACCTGAGTTCAAATCTGGCCTCAGACAGTTAACACTTACTAGCTGTGTGACCCTGGGCAAGTCACTTAACCCCAATTGCCTCGCCAAAAAAAAGAGCCAAGTCTATCACCATTGTTTATCACACAGTGCTGCTGTTACTGTATACAGTGTTCTGCTGGTTCTGCTCCTTGCAGTCAGCATCAGTTGATGTAAGTCCTTCTAACTTTCTCTGAACTGCTACTGCTCATCATTACTTTTCACATTTATTTTTAAAAACTTTATGTTCTAAATTTTCTTATTCCCTCCCTCTTCATCCTTCCTTATGAAATCCAACAATTCAATATAAGTCACAGATGTGCAGTTATGCAAAACATCTTCTCATTAGTCAGGATTTGAAAGAAAATACACAGAATACCTTTAGAAAAAGGAGCTAACAAATAAAATTATAGTTCAATCTGTATTCAGATATCCTCAGTTCTATCTCTGTTGATGGTTGGCATTTTTCATACATCCTTGTGATAGCATCCTGATCATCATTTCTCTCACAGTTACTATTGTTAACTTTATTACCCTCATTCTTAATCCTTCCCCTTGATATTTACTCTATTTTTTATCTTCCTTCACCCTATCCCACTTCAAAAGTGTTTTGCTTTTTACTGTGCTCTCCCCCCAATCTGCTCTTCCTTCCATTGCCTCCCCACCTCCAACCCCTTCCCCTCCCACTTTCCCACAGCGCAAGATATATTACTATCCCCTCTTGAGTGTGTATGTTATTCTCTCTTTGATCCAATTCTGATTCTAGTTAGGCTTACTCAATCCCCCACTCTGTCCCATCTTCTCCTCTACTACATCAGCTTTTTCTTATTTCCTTTATGTGACCTACTTTCTCCCAATTTGCCTCTCTTTTGTCCTTTCCTCCAGTGCATTACTCTTACCCCTTAAATTTATTTTGAAGATGTCATCATGGGTCAGCTACGTGACACAGTGGACAAAGCACCATCACTGGACCCAGGTGTCCCTGAGCCCAAATCCATCCCCAGACATAAGTCAACCCAACCTGCCTGCTCCACAAAAAATAAGGATCATCAAAAAATAAATGATTTACAGATATCATACTTTCATATTCATTTCACAGCTGTGCCCTCTAAGTATATTCCTTTCCACTGTCCTAATACTGAGAAAGATCTCATGGTTTAGGAATATTATCTTCCCATGTAGGAATGTAAACAGTTTAATCTTTAAATAACCCTCATGATTTCTTTTTCCTGTTTACATTTTTTTATGCTTCTCTAGGGTCTTGTATTTGAAAGTCAAATTTTCTATTTTGTTCAGGTCTTTTCATCATGAATGCCTGAAAGTCCTCTTTTTTATTGAAGTCCCATTTTTCCCCTGGAAGATTATACACAGTTTTGCTGGGTAGATGATTCTTGGCTATAGTCCCAGTTCCTCTGCACTCTGGAATATCATATTCCATGCCCTCCAACCTTTTAATGTATATGCTGTTACATTTTGTTTTATCCTTACTGTAGCTCCACAGTATTTGATTTCTTTTTTTCTAGCTGCTTTGATAATTTTCTCCTTGACCTGGGATCTCTGGAATTTGACTATAATATTCCTGGAGTTTTTTCTTTGGGATCACTTTCAGGAAGTGATTGGTGGATTTTTTCAATTTCTATTTTACCTTCTGCTTCTAGACTATAAGAGCAATTTTCCCTGATAATTTCTTTTAAGATGATGTCTAGGCTGTTTTTTTGATCATGGATTTCCTGTAGTCCAATGATTTTCAGATTATCTCTCCTGGATCTATTTCTCAGGTCAGCTGTTTTTCTAAGGAAATATTTTTTATCAACCTCTATTTTTTTTTATTCATTTGGATTTGCTTTACTGTGTCTTTGTTTCTCATAAAGTCAGTAGCTTACATTTTTTCAATCCTAATTCTTAGGCAATTATTTTCTTGAGAGAGCTTTTCTATCTCCTTTCCCATTTGGCTTTTCAAACTGTTGACTTTTTCTCTCATGACTTTCCTGCATTGCTTTCATTTCTCTTTTCATTATTTCCTTCATCTCTCTAAATCTTCCTTCTATCTCTCCTATTTTCTCTTCAAAGTTCCTTTTGAATGCTTCCATGGCCTGAGACCAATTCATATTTTTTCTTGGAAGCTTTGGATGTTCCAGCTTTGACTTTGTTATTATCTCCTTCTGAGGGTGTATTTTGGTCTACCTTTTCCTCAAAGCATTTTTTGATGGTCTACTGCTTTCTCTGACTGCTCATCTTGGCCACCTATTTCTTGGCTTTTAACTCTTTCTTAAAGTGTAGCACTGCTTCCAGGATACACTATTCAAAGCTACTGTGTGGCTGAGGGGGTGATTGGGCTTCTTCTCAGCCTGTCTGGCCTGTGAGTAACCATGGCTACTTTCTCTTTGACCCAAAAACAGAAATCTGATTGAAATCTGATTCTCTATGATCTGAAGCTTGGTGTGCCTGTGCCCATCCCCCATTGGACCATCACCACTCTATTCAGCCCACTGGTTCAGAACAAGGATGCTTTGCCTCAACTCCAGCAAAGACTGCAGCCACTTCACCCTGGCCTACTGCCGAACCCCCTCACTAGTCTGTGAGCCAAGCCTCTGAAGAAGTCACCGATGCTGAAGACTCTGTGGTGCTGGAAGCACTGTCTGTTCCTGGCTGAATCTGGATCATGAGCTGAGCTACTCTGCCAGATCAGCAGGTGATCACAATTGACCTCTTTTACTGAAAAATAGCCTCACTCTGTTGCTATGTGCATTAGGATGCTCTTTTTTTATGGTTTTATTTGGGAGTGAATAGATGGGTTTATCTGGAGCTTGCAGGAGTAACATCCTCTCCTCCACTATCTTGTCGCAGACCCCCATTGTGGGTTTATTTTAAGAAAATCTGTCTTTGAAGTACTGTATAAAAGTAATGTACTATAAAAAAAAATGATGAGCAGGATGCTTTCAGAAAAACCTGGATAGACTTACATTAGCTGATGTAAAGTGAAACATATTATGTGATTGACTTAGTTATTTTCTGCAATACAACAATCTAAGCCAACTCTGAAGGAATTATGAAAAATGCAATCCATCTACAGAGAAAGAACTGATGGTATACAGATTGAAGCACAATTTTTTGTTAGTTCCTTTTTCTAAAGTGTTTTGTCTGTTTTCTTTCACAACTTGATTAATATGGAAATGTTTTTCATGACTGAATGTATAACGTATGTTGAATTGCTTGAGTTTTTTAAGGGAGGGTGAGGGGTGGCAGGGAGGAAGAGGATTTGGGACACCAATTTAAAAAATAGATGTTAAAATTTGTTTTTATATGTAATTTGTGAAAAAATTAAATTCCATATAAGAAAATGAAAAAAATATATAGAAAAAAAACAAAAAATAAAAAAGAGGAAAAGCAAAAACTTAGGAAGGTACCTAAGATGTCACAAGGTGTCCATTTTGTCCTAGGTAATTGTTTTAAGCCACATTCCACTTAAAACAATAACCCTTTTCCCCCCTTTCAGAATGAATACCCCAAGTTATGGTATAAATATTAAGTTATGGATCTTATTATGGATCTTCAAGAAGGAGAGAGATGAATAATGGCCTAGGATTCTCTGGTAAGGCTCCATGGGGGGAGCCTTGGAAAATGAGTTGGACTTTGAAGAATTTTGTCAATATGGGGAAAGTATATCACAAAAAGAAAGAAGGGCAAAGGCAAAGAACCTAGGATAAGTGTGGCATCAGTTTATGTGTTTGTTTGTATCTTCATGGGGTATAGGGAGGGATAAGACAGTGAAAATTAGTTGGGAAATCATGGAGATCTAGTGGCAGAATAGTATGGGGAGGTTAAAATGGTGTCAGTTGTGAAGAAATTTAAATGACAGTATTTCTTCTAGAAGGAAGTTCATAATAATGAATTCATGGTTTAGTTGGGGAAAAACAATTTTGAATTTGGAGTTGAAAGATCTCCCTTCACATATCAGCTTTGCTACATTCTCTATGTGATTCTGGGGAAATATTCTACTTTTTTCATTCTCATTTCCTCTTTCCTTTTCTCTCTTTTCCTCATCTATAACATGAGGTTTGGACTAGATAATTTATAATGATCTTTCCAACATTACATCCTACCATACTTTGTCAAAGAATCTCCAAACACTATATTTTAAATATAATCATCACAATGAAAATTCAATTTATTTATACAAAATACTAATTACCTTCTTAGTTTTAGGAATTATGCTAGATCCTAAAGACTCAAAGACTGTCCTGAATATCTCTTTCTCTATCTTTATCTGTTTCTTGGTCTGTCTCTTTCTGTCTCTGTCTCTGTCATCCCTTTCTGTCTCTCTCCTTGCCTCTGTCTCTATATCTTTTTGTCATTGTTTCCGTCTGTCTGCCTGTCTGTCTGTTTCTCTCTCTCTCTCTCTCTCTCTCTCTCTCTCTCTCTCTCTCTCTCTCTCTCTCTCTCTCTCACACACACACACACACACACACACACACACACACACACACTTACTCACTAAAAAAGTCCCTGACTTTGAGGAGTTTAAAGTCTTCTGGGAGCTACAATGTATGGAAATAAATTAATGAAAGAGTGGGGAAAAAGAAAAATATGTGTTAGTATGCTAGATTATGTGTTAGCCCTTATTAATTGAGGGGTTCTAATTTGTAGAGGTGAGAAGGAAATTCATTCTAGTAACAGAAGGTAGGTGTATATAAAGGGGTGGAGGCAAAAGATGAAGTATCAACTCTGGGAAACAGCATGTCCTAGAGTAGAAGAAATGTATATGTCATGTGAAATAAAATAATAGGATCTGAGGGGACTCCTGATGGATATCTACTTCATAATTGAAAGATGGGACTATTAAGAAAAAGGCCTGAAAGAATTGTGTAATCATTTGTGCAAATGGTAATTTTTGTATTTGGTCTGATCTCTTCACTTTGCATCAATTTGTGTTCACACTGGTTTTCCCAAGTTTTTTCTGAAATAATTCTTTTCATTGTTTCTTATACCAAAATAGTATTCCATCACTATCATATACCACAACTTGTTCAGCCATTCCCCCAAATCACGGTTATCATTGTTCATTCATTTCTGTTGTGTCAGACTCTTCATGACCATATTTGGGTATTTTTTGCAATGATACTAGAGTGGTTTGCCATTTTTTTTCCAGGGGATACAGTGGATCCATTTTGTCAGGTGATCAAAGGTTAAGTGACTTGCCCAGGGTCACAAACATAGGAAGTCTCCGAGTCTGTATCTAAACTCACATCTTCTAGACTCCAGGCCCACTGTTCTATCCACTAAAAAACTGGCTGCCTCTAGGACATCTCCTCAATTTCTATTTTTGTTTTTTGGTCACAAAAACAGGTCATGTAATTACTTTTGTAAACATAGGTTCTTTTTCTTTTCCTTTGACCTCTTTGTGTTTAAGAGTATGCATAGGTTTATAGCCCTTTAGGCAAAGTTCTGAGCTGTTCTCCAGAATAATTTGGCCAGTTCAAGACTCCACCAACAACTTGTTAGTTTATCTACTTTTCCACATTCCTTCCAGGGTTTCTTGTCTTTGATAGGTTTGCAGGGGTACCTCAGAACTGTTTTAGTTTTCATTTCTCAAATTAAGAGTAAGTTAGAGCATTTTTATATGACTATGGATAGCTTAGATTTCTTCAGAAAAGTGCAAGCATATATCCTTTGACTATCAGTTGGGGAATTGTTCTTATTTTTATAAATTTGCCTCAGTCCCATACATATTCAAGAAATGAAACCTTTATTTGAGAGATTTACTCTATTTAAAAAAAAATATTACTTCAAGGGGCAGCTAGGTGGCGCAGTAGATAGAGCACCAACCCTGGATTCAGGAGGACCTGAGGTCAAATCCAGCCTCAGACACTTAACACTTACTAGCTGTGTGACCCTGGGCAATTCAATTAACCCAAATTGCCCAGCCAAAAATATATATATATATATATATTACTTCATTGTTTATGGAACATTTGATCAAAAAATAATATCCATAGGGGACAGCTAGGTGTCACAGTGGATAAAGCACTGGCTGGATTCAGGAGAACCTGACTTCAAATCTGGCCTCAGACACTTGACACTTACTAGCTGTGTGACCCTGGGCAAGTCATTTAACCCTCATTGCTTGCCCCACACACAAAAAAATAGTATCCATGATTATTTTTACTTTCACTTAATCTGAGATCATGATTGTTACCCCTGCTTTTTATATTTCACCTGATGCATTTGTCCCAATACTATTTTAATTTTCTTTGTGTGTCTCTGTTTTAAGTGCTATGTAATTCTGTTTTATGGTTGTGTTCAACCCATTCATTTTTACAGTTTTGATTAATATGTATTTCCCTCCATCCTATTTTTTGGGGGCAGGGCGGGACAGGGCAATGAGAGTTAAGTGACTTACCCAGGATAACATAGGGTCAAGTGTTTGAGGCCGAATTTGAACGCAGGACCTCCTGAATCCAGAGCTGGTGCTTTATCCACTATTCCACCTAGTTGCCCCTCCATCCCATTTTCTTCTGCTTATCTTTCTCTATCATTTTATCCTGTTCCTCTTGAAACATCTGGTTTGCTTCTGACTACCCCGTCCTTTAATTGACCCTGCCTTTTCCCTTTCTCTTATCCTGTTCCTCTTCTACTCCCCCATCAGGTAAGGGATGTTTATGATCAACTGACTGTATGTATTATGATAAGATACAATGGGATGGGATGGGACAGGATGGGATAGAACAGAACAAGACAGAACAGAACAGAACAGAACAGAACAGAACAGAACAGAACAGAACAGAACAGAACAGAACAGAACAGAACAGAACAGAACAGAACAGAACAGAACAAAACCGGACAGGACAGGATAGGACAGGACAGGTCAGGACAGGCCAGGACAGAGCAGAGCAGAACAGAACAGAACAGTACAGAACAGAACAGAGCAGAACAGAACAGAATAGAGCAGAACAGAACAGAACAGAACAGAACAGAATAGAATAGAATAGAATAGAATAGAATTGAGTTGAATAGAATAGAATATATACACACATTTATATATGTGTATTTTCCTTCTTTAACCAACTTAGATAAAAATGAAGTCCAAACATTGCTCACCATTCCCTATTTTCCCCTCCAATATAAAAATGCTACCTTGAACACTTATTTTTGTGAAATTATCCCTATTCTTCATTTACCTTCTACCTTCTCCTAGTATATTCCTCTTTTTCACTCGTTTATTTTTTAGAGATCATCCCAAGATAATTATCTTATACTTCTGATCTCTAACAATGTAGAATCTGTCTAACTGACCTAATAATGATAAACTTCTTAGGAGTTATAAGTATAACCTTCCCATATAGGAATGTAAACAGTTTAATTATACTGAGTACTCATCATTTTCTTTCACGTTAAATTTTTTATACTTCTCTTGAGTCTTCTGTTTGAATGTTATATTCTCTATTCAACTATCATTTTTATATCAGAAAATCTTTAAAGCTCTCTATTTTCATCAAATATACATCACCTCCCCCATCAACAAAAAGAATTATACTCAGTTTTGCTGTGTAGGTTTTTCATGGTTATGGTCCTAGCTTCTTTGCTTTCTGTACTATCATATTCCCAGCCCTCTGCTCTTCTCACATGGAAGTTGGTAAATCTTGTATGATCTGACTGTCACTCCATCACATTTGAATTTTTTTTTTCTTTCTGGCTGCTTGCAAAATTTTCACTTGAACTGCAAACTTTCAAATTTGACTATGATATTCTTCAGAGTTTTAATTTGGCTATCTCTTTCAGGAGGTAATCAGTGCATTATTTAAATTTCTAATTTAGTCTTTGCACCTAAAATTTTGGTGTAGTTTTCATTTATAATTTCTTGAAATATGATGTCTGTGGGTTTTTCTTTTTGCTTCTTTATTTTGTTTTGGTCATGGCTAGTCCATGAAATTCTGATAGTACACAGTAGTGCCATAATTCTTAGGTTATCTATCCTCAATATTTTTTCAGGTCAGTTTTTTCTCCAATGAGATATTTTATTTTTCCTTCCATGTTTTTCATATTTTGATATCTAAAATGTGTTTCTTAATATCTCAATATCTTATCAAGTCATTAGCTTTCACTTGTCTAATTCTAATTTTTAAGGATATTTTTTCCATGAGCTTTTGTTCCTCTTTTCTCACTTGGCAAATTTTACATTTTTAAAGCATTCTTTTCTTCAGTGAAAATTTTGCTTCTTTATATTAGTCCTTTTCTGTTTTTTAAGATGTTATTTTAGAGGCAGCTAGGTGGTGTAGTGGATAAAGCACTGGCCTTGGATTCAGGAGGACCTGAGTTCAAATCCAGCCTCAGACACTTGACACTATCTGTGTGACCTTGGGCAATTCACTTAACCCTCATTGTCCCACAAAAAGTAAAAAAAAAAACAGTAAAAAAAAAGTTGTTATTTTATTCAATATTTTGTGCCTCTTTTACCAAGCTGTTCATTCTTTTTTATGATATATTTTGTACTGTTATCATATTTCCCCCCCCAATTTCCCTCTACCACTCATCACTTTCTTTAATTATTCTAGGATTTTTTTGCTCAGCTTTGTTCAACCATAACTTTTCTTTGATGTTTTCACTGTATTTCTTTTCACATTGCTGTATTCTTCTGAGTCTGTGCCTTTACCTACCCTGCCACTGTAGTAATTTTTTTTTAATGTGGAGGTTTTTTTTTTTCCATTTTTGTCTGCTCATTTATTTTTTCAGTCAGTTTCTTGATTTAGAACTTTATGTTAAGCTACTGCATGGGCCTGAGGTCAACCCCTACCCCTGGTGTCCTAAGTTGTCTTGGGCTGGAAAAATGTCTCAGCCTGACCTTGTATCATCTCTGACACTTGAGGTTTTGATTTGAGTCATTATTTAGAAATATTTTAGAGGGGTATGTTGGGAGAGTTCAGTTGGGTTGCTGCCTCTTTGCTTTTACCTTGGCTCTGTTCACCTGTGAGTGGGAAGGCACTGTCCCAAGCTTCAGACTTTTTCATGCTGCTGTTTTCAGAGCCAGTTCTGGGGAAAGGCCTAAAAGTCTTCAGTGTTTCCAAGGTAGTGTGATCCAGGAAGATAAATGATCACTGCTTTCCTGGTCTATTCTCTGGTCTGAACCCAGAAAGGGCTCCTATTCCCCCAGCAGCTTAAGTGCTAGTACTCCTCTTAGCCCTGAAACTGTTACCAAGTCCCTTGTTCTCCTATACCAGTAAACACAAGTGCTCCTCTCTGCTTCGGAGGTATGACTAGTGCCATGCTCCCCTGAGACTGACCACAAGTACTCTTCTTTGCCTTGGAACTGCAACACAGAACTGTATATGGGCAATAGAATTGCCAAACAGTGCCAAGCCCTGAACCTAGTGCCAAAAATGAGTTCCATATAATCTGCTTATGACCAGCTGTCTGAAACACTTATTTTTGGTCGGACAGCTCCTAAAGTGCTTCTGAGGATGTTGCAACCACTCCCAAGTCCCACTGTAGGTGCTACTACTGCATGGGCCCCAAGTCAAACCCAATCTCTGGTGTCCTAAGTTGTCTTGGGCTGGAAAAATGTCTCAGCCTGACCTTTTGTCATCTCTGACACTCTAGGTTTTGATTTGAGTCATTATTTTTAAAAGTTTTAGAGGGGTGTATTGGGAGAGTTCATTTGGGTTGCTGCCTCTTTGCTTTTACCTTGGCTCTCCCCTTCCCCCTTGTTATTGACATTTTCTTTTTTTGGTGAGGCAATTGGGGTTAAGTGACTTGCCCAGAGTCACACAGCTAGTAAGTGTCACAGGTCTGAGGTAGGATTTGAACTCAGGTCTTCCTGAATTCAGGGCCAGTGCACTATCTACTGTGCAACCTAGCTGCCCCTGTTATTGACATTTTAATGATTTTCTTAACATAACTCCATTTATGCTCCCCCATTAGATCAGATAACCATGTAAGGGCATGATAGTCTTCCCTTAATCTCTTCCACATTGAATTTTGTTTTCTTTTACCATGATTTCCAATTTCGAACAAAAGGTAAGATATAAGAGGTTTTTTATTATTACTTAAATTTCTCTTAGTAATGATTTTGAGCAATCGTTCACATAGCTATTGATAATGTGAAATTCTTTTCAGAACAGTTTGAATAACATTAGTGTTAATGTTGTTCATCCTTTCTCTAAGAGGTTTAATGACATCAGGAGGGTGACATCTTCACTTACAAATGAATTGGATTTAAGTGAGGCAGAGCTGTGCCAAGTCATCAGCCTCACTCTCTCCTTCAGTGTCATCAGAGTCCAGTGGCAAGACATAGGTCAGAATGACTGGAGATGGCCATGGATGTAGTAAGATACCCTGGCCTTTTTAAGGTAAGGGCTTTACCAGGTCTCTTTTGTTTGAGGCACTATCCATTCAGTGATTAAAGGCTAGGAGGGCACTAAGGCAAAAAATGATCTAGTGTAGCTTCACAAATGAATTAATCTGGGAGGAAAAGACTCTCAGAATTTCTGGCCAGAACAGAAACAATTTCTATTATGACCACTCTGACCCATCAAAAATCAACAATGAACAAGTAAGACATCAATCATTATCTGATACTCTTTAAGAGAAAGAGTTATTTGCATTTGAAGGCATAGTCAAGTATCTCTAATTTGAATCCCAGGGGGCTTTATCTGATTTATTTTTTATTTGATTTTTATGTAGTTTACTTGAGCTGTATTTTAAGAAATCATAAATGAAAACTATGTGAGAAAAAAGATTTAATTGTCCCAGCTACATATATACATATACATATTCATGATAGAATAAATAGGGAAAAACACAAATCTACCTTTCAAGTTATCTTGTGAAGTAAAAACAATCAAAATTTATATTATTTTGGACCGAGTACCTACATGTAAAAAGGTATGATTACTCAAGTGGACAGAAAGAGAAGAGAAAGAGGTGGTGGTGGTGATAAAGGAAGAGGAAGGGGAGGAGGAGAATAAGAAGGAAATTGGAGGAAATAGCAGCATTGTCCAAATGGAACTGGACAATGGGGTCTCCTGGGAGGCAGCTGCTACTACTTACAGATTGTTGTTTATCCTTCATTCTCGAAAAGAATAAATTACATCAGGAAATGATGTCTTGACTTGCAAGTGAATGACAAGTTAAAAGAATAACAACTTGCAAGAATAGTAGTCCTTGTTATGAGCCACTAATGCTTTAGTAGGAATTATCTTATCAAAATAGAATGTGGTAAAAGCCAGTAAGTTTTAAGTGTTTTGCTGGTTGTCATTACAGACATGGTAGGGTAATGTTCAGAGCATGTGTCAATACTATGTAAGGCAATCCTGGGCTTATAACCAACACGCAGGAGTTGAGGCTGAGGGTAGTATAAATACTTTGGCCACTTGTGAAAAGGGTAAAATTCAAGAGGAAGTTATAAGATATTAGGAATCTTTGTTTTTTGTCACAAAATTTGCTATTTGCCTGACCTGATCCACCTGAGTCATGTAATCCTAAGGATCTCACCCTTCTGAGTGTTTTCCAGAAGTCTCCTTTACTTTATGCATGGCATTCAACAGGATAGATATTTGAAGAGATAGCTTCTGGGACTACCAAAACCAACAATAAAAGTGCCAACAACAACTCACAATCAACTTCTTTCTACAGAGTCCCATAGCACAAATTCAAATTACAAGCAAAGAGAATTTTGATGAAAGACACTAACTTTGCCATCTGCCACCGAGAATCAACATTGCAGCTATGAGTCTTCTGTTATTCTGGCCATTTCCCCTTGTTTGTCCCTTTCACTGAAAAAAGGACAGGGCCTCAGGAAACATTTGTGTTCATTCTTCTTGTGCTCTGCCAAAACTATCTCTATCTTTGCCCTCCTACTCCTCCTGCCCAGTCTCTTAAAATATTGTATGGCTACCTGTAGCCCTTTGAAAAGAGCTCTATAGGAACCCTTTGGAGTCAATGAGGCAGTTCCTGGCCTTAGTCACACATGAGAAACTTCCATTAAAGCCAATAGGAAATGCAGATGCTTTCTCAAAATTGGGAGCTGCAAATGTACATATTTTATGCAATGTTCAAATTCATTTGGGGGAAATGATAAAGTGAAAAAATGGGAGTAAATGCCTTTATTTTAAATTGGAAGAGAAAAGACGATTGAAGAATGGAAAAGAACACATTTTAGAAAAAGAATACTAGGCTTGATTCCTTTACCCACTCATCTTGCCCCTCCCCCTTCCCTTACAAAGTCAAATTAAAGGCTCTAAATTGGTTGGAATAGCTTTCCTTAATGCTGATACTTGCAGGGCCAGCTAGAGCTCATTAGGAAGGTGAAGGGAACTATGTAGATGAGATCAAGTTTGATAATGGGCTGGTTTGGAATCCATTGCAAGGTTAGGAGGTTGTCTGAGTAGGTTATATTATATAGGGGAATGATTAGGCTTCTATTAATAGGGTGAAAAGTTGTGAAGCTGAGATTAAATATGTTGATAGAATATCTAAGATGGCATTAAGGAGGTTATAAGGTTATGCCAATAGGATTAGGTTAGAGAAGGTGAAAGTAAGGAACCCATTATGAAGGCAATAAGGTTATGTAGATAGGACCATGTTGGATAATATATTGATCAAAATTTCATTAGCTATTGCTTGCAGTGGTAGGATTTCTCCTAAAAGTAGATTAGCATTGTTGTTGTGTTTAAAAATTTTATTTTGTTATTTATATTAGAGAACACATAATGTGTAATATTATAAGATATATTACCTATAAATTATAAATATACATTTGAATTTAAATTCTATACATATGTTTATCTCCCATAAACTTATATATATAATGAAATTATACATTATGTACAAATTATACAAGCACATATATATTACATTCAAACCATATATAAATATACATATACATATATATATATATGATCATAATAAACATACATACATACTTAATGTGCAAGGCAATATGATAGAGTGGATATTTAGCTGTCCTTAGCATCAGGAGGATATAGACTCCAATACTGACCATATGAAATCCTGGGAAAGTTACTATACCTCTCAGGCCACAGTATGAATTCCTGAGCAAGGGCTAATCTGCATTGATGGGGGAATTATCACTTTGGAATGCCTCTATACTGATGAAATTATGTATCTGATTTTAAAAAATTCAGATTAGAATCCCTACTATAGTCTTTCTCCAATGACTCTTCTTGAGATATTTGTGAAAGCTTGTTGAAGGTCAGATCAATGGTATACAAGTTCTAACAAGTACTATGAAGAAGAAAATGCCTCCCATTTGAACTCTGGGAACAGATGTCCCATCTCCATACATCCCCAATACTATATACCCCATGTTCAAAGACACTCTATGTAAATCATAAGAATCTCATCATGTTTGTTTGAAGGATGATGAATATTGTCCAGCCAAAGAAACTCTTGAAGAACATCTTCTAAAGCAGAAAAACATTGCTTTGCATATCTACATTAATGGAGGGACCAAATATACATATTTGTACATGATAAAATATTTGAAGTGTTGAAGTTTGTAATTTATAGTAGTCATAATACCCTATTTTATATAGTGCTTTACAATCTGCAAAATGCCTTCAAACTTGGGCCTTTAGTAAACCAGTTCAATTCTACATTATCCCCTAGACTTGAATTATTTGTCCATTTGTTTTGTATAACCAGCTGCCATACCTCTTCCTTGGGTCATTTCCTTCGTCTCCCTCATTCCCACTCACATACTGTTGAATGACACTAGAAGAAATCTCTAAAGCATGCCCACTACCAATTTGTGCTAGCTAATCCCAGTGGGGACTTTAATACAATAAGACAATCCTCCTCCTGAATTGATTCCCTATATTAGTCATGACAGCAGTTGTCCAAACTTTCCTTTTTCTCCTTAAATTTCTGAAGCAATTCCTTCTTCTGGACACTTTATTGACCTTCTTGTTTTATATATTATATAAAACAGTTGAGTAACTTTTTGAGAGCACTTTCTTATCTCCTGATCTCACATCTCTCTGACATTATTTCCTACCATCTTTCACTTCACTCCAGTCTCTAATAATAAAGTAGCTTTTCTTCTTGTGAAGACTAATCCTTTTCCATGTATCCTTGATTTCATTTTCTCCTGACTTCTCTAAGAGAATGCTTTCATTGTCATCTCTCGTCTCTATTCTTCAACCTCCTTATCTTCTGGCTCCCAATTCATCCATATCCTTAAAAATCCTGACTATATTCTCTTATCCTTGCTAGCTGCCTTTCTCTATCTCTCCTCTCCTTTTAAGCAAAATTGCTTATGAAATCCATATCCATGAGGTGACTCCACTTCTTTCACTCATGTACTTCTAGACCCTCTGCACTCTGGCTTCCAACTTAATTATTCAACTGAAACTGTTCTCTAAAAAACTTATCAATAATTGCTTATTTTCCTTATTCTCCAACTCTCTACAACCATAATATTGTAAGTGAACATATCCTCCTTGAAATAATTCCTTTTCTCAGATTCTGTGTGACACTGTTCTCTCTTGGTCTTCATTTTATCTTTCTGACAGCTCATTTTTAGGCTTTTAAAAAATTATCTTCATTCATTCATATCACATCTAATAATTGAAGCTATCCACAAAGATTCTGTGCTGAAACCTCTTATATTTTCAATTTATACTTTCTTATTGGATGATCTCATCAGTTCTCATGGTTTTAGTTATTTCTATGCAAATGATTCATTTTTTTAATCATAAAAGTATTTTATTATTTTCCAGTTACATGTAATGATAGTTTTCAACATTTGTTTTCATAAGATATTTAGTTCCAAATTTTTCTCCCACATTCCCTTCTCTTTCCCCTCCCCAAGACAGAAAACAATCTAATATAGACTATATATGTACAATCACATTAAACACATTTTTGCCTTAGTCATGCTGTGGAAGATGAATCAGAACAAAAGGGAAAACCCTTGAAAAAGAAAAAAAACCAAATAAGTAGAAACTGTATGGTTCAATCTGAATTTAGAATCCACAATCCTTTTTTTCTGGATGTGGAGAACATTTTCCATAATGAGTTCTTTGGAATTGTCTTGGATCATTGTATTGCTGAGAAGAGCCAAGTCTCACATTTGATCATCACACAATGTTGCTATTACTGTGTATAATGTTCTCCTGGTTCTGCTCACTTCATTCAGCATTTGTCCACTTATGTCTTTCCAGGGTTTTCTGAAATCTCCCTGCTCATCATTTCTTATAACACAATGGTATTACATAACATTCATATACCACAACTTGTTCAGCCATTCCCCAATTGATGAACCTTCCCTTGATTTCCAATTCTTTGCCATCACAAAGAGCTCTGATATAAATATTTTTGTATATGTGATCTCTGTTCCCTTTTTCATGATCTCTTTGGGATACAGACCTACTAGTGGTATGCACAGACCCATAGCCCTTTGGGCATAGTTCCAAATTGATATCCAGAAATGTTGGATCAGTTCACAACTCCACCAACAATGCATTAGTGTTCCAATTTTTCCCACAGCTTCTCCAACATTTATTATTTTACTTTTTTGTCATATTAGCCATTCCTGTCTATTTCCCTGCATCTTATTTTTCCCTTGTGTTTATTTTTTTCTTTCTTTTCCCATGTCCCTACTCACTAGAGTTTTGTTTCTGCCTCCCTCAATCTACCCTCCCTTCTATCAGCCCCACCTCCTTTCAATCCTTTCCTCTTTAAGTTCCTAGTTTTGCCCTCCCTTCTATCAGCCTCACCTTTTTTTGCCTTTTCCCCTCCCCCCCCCCTAGTTTTACCCTCCCTTCTATCAGCACTCAATCATTTTCTTTCCCCTTTCCTCTTTTTACTTCCCTATAGGGTAAAATGGAATTTTATACTCAATTAAATGCATGTTATTCCCTCTTTGAGCCAAATCAGATGAGAGTAAGATGAAAACAATGCTCACCCCTCCCTTCTTTCCCTCTATTATAATAGATCTTTAGTGTCTTTTCCCTTGATGTGACTTACCGCATTCTGCCTTCCCTTTCCTCTTCTCCCAGTATAATCCTTTTTGTTTCCACTTAAGTTTTTTAAAAAATAACATCACATCAGAATCAACTTCTACCCACACCTTCTGTCTGTGAGTACTCCTCCTATATGACTTATAAAGATCCAATTCTCAAGAGTTACAAGTATCTTCTTCCAACTTAGGGATGCAAACATTTTAAACTTATTGAATAACATGGTTCCCTCCCCCCCCCCATTGAACCTTTTTATGTGTCTTTTGAGTATTGTATTTGTAGATTGAATTTTCTGTTCAGTTATGGCATTTTCATTAGGAAAGTTTTACAGTCACCTATTTCATTGAATATCCATCTTTCCCCCTGAAAGGTTACGATTAATTTTTCTGGGTAGTATATTCTGGGTTCTAATCCCAGTTCCTTTGCCTTCTGGAATATCATATCCCAATCCCTCCAATCTTTTAGTGTTGAAGATGTAAGGTCCTGTGTAATTCTGATAGTTGTTCCTTGATATTTAAATTGTTTCTTTCTGGCTGCTTGGAGTATTTTCTCCTTTACTTGATAATTTTGGAATTTAGCTATGCTGTTTCTTGGAGTTTTCCTTTTGGGGTGTTTCCTTGATAATTTATTGGAATATAGTGTCTAGACTCTTTTTTCTGATCATGGCTTTCAGGTAGTACAATAATTCTTAGATTATCTCTCTTGGATCTATTTTCCAGGTCAATTATCTTTCTAATGAGGTATTTCACATTTTCTTCTATTCTTTTATTCCTTTGATTCTGTTTGACTGATTCTTGGTATCTCTCTCTCTTTTTTTTTTTTTTGATTCTTGGTATCTTTCTTTCTTTCTTTTTTTTGTTTTTTGATTCTTGGTATCTCACAGTCTTTAGTTTCCAGCTGCCCAATTCTAATTTTGAAGGCATTATTTTCTTCAGTAAGCTTTTGCACTTTTTTTATTTGACCATTTCTTTCCCCATTTGGCCAACTGTATTTTTTAGGGAATAGTTTTCTTCAGTTAATTTTTGTGCTTCCTTCTCCAAGCTGTTGACTCTTTTTTCATAGTTTTCTTGCATAACTCTCATTTCTTTTCCCATTTTTTTCTTCCACGTCTCTCCTTTGATTTTTTAAATCCTTTTTGAGCTCTTACAGGAAGACTTTTTGGTCTTGAGACCAATTCATCTTCCCCCTTGAGGCTTCACATGTAGGCATTTTGAGAGTATTGTCCTCATCTGAATTTGTGTTTATGTACTCCCTGTTGACACAGAAGCTCTCAATGGTAAATGCTCTTTTCTGTTTCTTACTCATGTTGTGGCTAGTTTTTTAAAAAAAACTTTTAATGCTGCGGTCTGCTCCTAAGGCACAGTGGCCACTGTTGCAAGGTTCTTGTTCTGGTGAATAGGGGTCTGGTCCCTTGCTTTCTGCTCTGAGGCCTCTGTGGTTTCCAGATTCCTCATCACGCTAGACCTGTTCCCTGTGCTGGGATGGCTTGGACTAGTTGCAACTGTCCTGTGGGAAGTTCTCTATCTGGCTATTTGCCCTCTCAGCCAGGGCTTTCAGTTCTCCTAACTAGTCTGCTGTGCCACCAGCCTGCTGAACCAGGTCCAGAAAGCCTCAATTGCTGGTCTTTGCTGGGCCAAAAGCCTCCAGCTGACTTGCAAGACCCCCTTTGCACTGCAGTGCACTGAGCTGCACTGCACTCCCTTTTTGCCCAAGTGAGACTGACCTTTTATAAATTATCTCAAGTTGGAAGATTGTGTCTCTCTGTGTTTTTGTTTGTTCTTTAAATTCAGAACCAATTTAGAGGCTTGATTTGATATTGTTTTGAAGGAAGCTTGGGAGAGCTCAAGCAAATTCCTGGCTTGTCTCTGCCATCTTCAGATGATCTTAAATCTCCTTATCCAGCTCTAGTCTTTCTTCTGAGGGCAAATCCCACATCATAAACTCTTTATTGGATATTTTGAAGTCGACATCCGTAGGCATTTCATATTTAAAATTTTTAAAAATGCATTTTCCCTTCACAGTTCCCTTTTTTAAAAAAAAACTTCTATAAGGGGCAGCTAGGTGGCTCAGTTGATAAAACACTGTGCCTGGAGTCAGGAGGATCTGAGTTCAACTCTCACTTCAGACACATACTAGCAGTGTGATGCTGGGCAAGTCACTTTACCTCTATTGCCATAAACATCTGGAGCCATTTCCAGTCATCTTGATGTATGTCTTGAGACTGGATCCAGATGGCTCTGGAGGAGAGAATGAGGTTGATGAATTTACACAGCCCTCCTTCATTTAAATTTCATTCAGTACAAGTCATGAAATTACCCCAATATCATTATGCTTTTTGAGAATGAAAGACAAAGAACAAAAATATTACTGTTAAGGATACAACCATTCTTCTAAACATCCAGGTGCACAAGTTTATTGCCATCTTCAGCCTCACTCACCCCAGATATTCAAGCAATTGCCAAACCTCTATTTCTTTCTCCTACATCTCTCGCATAAATCCCATTTCCTCTGCTCACCCAAGGACCTCCCTATGTCAGGGCACCATCATCAGTCACTTGGCATGTTGATCTCCATTCTTCAAGTCTCATCACTCCTCACTCTAATCCATGCTCCACTAAGCTGCAAAAATTATTTTCTCAAGCATAAGTCTGGCCATGACACTACCTAGCCCTTACTAACTCTAACCTATAGTAGCCCCCTTATATCTATGATTGACTGCAAAGTTCTTTGGTTGGCATTAAATTAATTCCAAACTTGGCCCCTTCCTACCCTTAGTTACCTCTTGTTTCTCTACTTTTTCATTGTTTTTCCACATCTTATCCTTGCTTACAAGTGCTGATTTAAACATGTTATCACTCTCATTAGAATATTAGTTGCTTAGAGATAGGAATTGTTGTTGCATCTCTAGTGTTTTCTTAGTACTTGGAACATAGTAAATGCTTAAATTTTAAATGTTTTTTGTTTCATTGAGAGTTGAAATAAAAATCACAAATGGAGCTTTAAATGCCCTCAGAAGTAATTTGTTTTAACCCCCTTTTTAAATTGAATTTATTTTTAGTTCTTAATTTTCTCCTTCCTTTCTTTACCTTCTTTACCAATTGAGAAAGCAAGAAAAACAAATTCCATTACAAGTATTATAGTCATAAAAATGCCTCAGCCATAACCCTTCTCTCACTCCTCAAAAAAAAAAAAAAGAAAATATGATTTAACTTCACTCTGAGTCCATTAATTGTCTATCTGGAGGTAGAAAGCATATTTAATTAACAGTCCTTTGGAATAGTGGGTGTTCATTGTATTGATAAAAATTCCAAGGCCTTCAAAGTTGATTGCCTTTACAATATTGTTTTTATTTTGTAAATTGTTATCTTTAATCTATTCGCTTCTTTTTGCCTCAGTTCATAAAAGTCTCCCTAGATTTCTCTAAAAGTATCCTATTCATTATGTCTTATAACACAGTAGCATTTAATCACATTAGTATACCATAACTTGTTCAGCTGTTCCCCAAAGAATTGGCATCACCTCACTTCCTGATTTTTTTCCTACCACTAAGAGCTGTGATAGATAGATAGATGATAGATAGATGGATAGATAGGTAGATAGATAGTACATGGTTCTTTTCCCTTTTTTAATGTCTTTGTTTTTACAGACAGTACCATTATCAATGGATTATCATGGTTTAATAGCTTTTTGGGGAAAAGCTCCAAATTGATTTCCAGAACATAACCCAGGACTAATGAAAATGTTGCCCAAAGAAAGTGAATTGTTAAAGGTAGTCGAGGTTAAAAATGACAAAACCCAAATTCAAACTCTTGTCCTCCAATTACAGATGCACTACGTTTTTTCTATTTCACTATTATTTGATCCTCTTGTCAATCCTGTGGAGGAGTTGTAGTGGGAACTATTATCTCCACATTACAGAAGAGAAAACTAAGGGTAAAAATTTAACCATTTGCTGAAGATCAAGTGCTAGTCATGACACAGAATTCCCACCATCCTGTTCAAGGTAATTGCTCATTCTATATCAGCATGTTGACTTACAGTAGAGATACAAATCTTGGAGAGGCAGGAGTATGAAGCTATCATTGGAATAATAAGATGATATTTATTAACACACCTATCATTTTCAAGGAAGCTTCCTAAGCATTAGAGAAATGAATACAAAAATAAGAGAAGTCTTCAAAGAACAATTTAATAGGTGTATGTGTGTGTACATGCATGCATACACACACAAACACACACACACACACACACACACACACACACACGTGCCTGAACAGATAGGGAAGTGGAATCTAAGGAAAGGAGAGTTTTTATTATTGTGTTGGAATTTTTCGTCTAGACAGGAGCAAGAATTATATGTAGAACTATAGGCAGTAGATGATTATTCTCTTTCCAATGTCAATTGTGACATTTATTTGGACATTGTCCACAGAGCAAAAGGAAGGTTTGGGAAACTGTGGGAAGCCTTTGTGGGAAGTGGGGTTTGAGGGAAATAAAAAGGGGACAAAGTAGGTACATACACATCATAAATGGGCAAATGGCAAAATGTCAGTGCTAGGTAGACCCTAATGTTTCATAAAGACAATTTTATAAACTTTTTTCTCATTGCTATGACATTGCAAAATTCAAACCAATCCTTATTCTCTCCTTCCTCTTCCTGCTTAAGGTGGTAGTGTCTATTGGATAAATTTTTAAATGTTTGAAAACAAAACTTCATTTATATGCTGAGTCTGAGCCTGGGGTGAGTTTCTGTCATGGCAGCAGAAACCTGTGAAAACAAGGGGTTTGGACTAGAAAAGCTGACAGACCCTTAACTATAGCATCATGAGGGAGGTGCCACCATAATCATCAGGTGTATTTATAAATCAGGAACAACTTTCACAGCAAGACTACCTTCCATCAACTCCCACCACATTATTGTTCCCTGCCAAGACTGTCAGCTTCTGCTTGCATTGCTAATTAAGTGTACCACTCAGAACAGGTGGATGGCTAGAGGAAACAACGGGTAATTTTCCTTTGGAGCATTCCTGCCCCTGAAGTGTTATCTGAGCTGGGGCAGACACTCCATTACCCATAGCTGGCCAAAGGCTACCTGTTCCCCGAATTGACAAATGCACCTGGGGTAAAAAGAGGGATGAGAATGTTGTCTCCAGAGGGCTATAACCATAGGAATCATCTGTGAACTCCTTAATACGGGATTGTTTAGGCTGGCTTCAGGGCAAGATGAATAGAGAAGGGAGAGATGAAGATGGAAAGTGAATCAACACTTATTGAACCGGAACTGAAAAGTTATATAACAAAGCACCACAATTTTACTGGCTAGATCAGAATTATGGAATATCAAAGTTGAAAGAGTTACTGGAGAGCATCTACTATATAATTTCCCTGTACAACAATTTCCCCTAAGTGTTACCAGCAAGTGGTCTTCCTACCTCCACGTAAAAAGTTCCATTATTGGGGAACCCATTACCTCTTGGGGCAACATACTTCTCCCACTATGATTGCTTACATGTTTTCTCTTATTTGGTTCTGGAATCTTCTCATGTTCAGCTGTCAACTTATGTCTTCTCTCCCACTCTTTTCTTCAAATTCCTGCCATATCCTCATTTTATGATCTTGGCTGAAGCAGAACACATTTAATCCCTCTTGCACATGACAGACTTTCAACTGTTTGAAAGACAGCTATCGTGTTCTTGCAAAAAGGATCCCAACCCGAAAACCAAACATCCCCACTCTTCAGTGGATTCTGCCTTGGCTTCCAATAAAATTGATTTTCCTCCTGCACATATCAGCTCAAGGTGAAGAAGTAAAGAGTACAGAAGAGGAAAAAAATATTAAGGTAAGGGTTATAGTCCTCCATGTATTCTATTTGGCTTTGTGTGACCTTGATTAAGTTGCTAAACCAGACCTTATTTTCTTTATCTGGAAAGTAAGTGAAGTTGCATTTGGTTTCTACATCTAAGTAGAATAAATGCATCAGATTCAGTTTCCACATCTATACAATGGGGGAATTAGACTAAATGGTTCCTAAGAACACTAATATCTCCATGATTATGAATGTAAAGTTAAATTTAGCTTCCTTCCAATTCAACAAATATCAATTGAACACTTAATATGGGTTTGGTTTAAATGGTATATTTAATAAGTAACATGTACATGATGGAAAATGAAAAAAAATCCACAAAAAAACCCATGGAGTTGTGATCTGATCCAGCCATTCTGGAGAGCAATTTGGAATTATGCCAAAAGGGCTATGGAACCGTGCATACCCTTTGACCCAGTAATACCACTACTAGGTCTGTATCCTAATAAGATAAGAGAAGAGGGAAAAAAGACCCACATGCACAAAAATATTTATATCAGCTCTCTTTGTGTTGGCAAAAAATTGGAAATCAAGGAAATGCCCATCAATTGGAGAATGGCTGAACAAGTTGTGGCATATGAATTGTAGGGACCAATTTTTAATTGGGGAGTGTTAGCTAAGTGGCTTGCCACAATATTGGGGCAAGGAAGGAGACAGACAGCCTCCCTCAAAACAGAGCAGGATTTATTTAACAAGAACAAACTTAAAAAATACAAACAGGATCTGTAGGATAAAGGGAAAGGAAATAAAATGGGGAAAGGGAAATTATACAACCTGAACAACACCACCGCCCAGGAATCAGCTGAGAACACACAGAAGCATCCCATCACCTTCCAGCTTCAAGCTAGAAAGGCGGAAAGCCTCCCTTCTTCCCAGCAGACCCCAAGATGACCACACACAGCCTCCAGCCAATTGGCTGGCCACTCTGACAGTCACATGACTGCCCTCACTAGGCTTCCAATCATGATAATTTTGCCAGGCTCAGGTGGGCGTCAGTGACTGGTGATGATGTGAGGTGCCAGCATAATGGCAATGGCTACAACCAGTGGGTGGAGCACCATGCGGATTGCAGAGCCCCAGGCCAGTGCATGCCAAGGTTTTCTTTTTTTAATTCTAGCCAAAAGATGGGTCCATCAAAACCTCAAAGAACAATTAATTCTTTACCTTTCCCCCTTTGTTTCATCAAGAAACATGGGGTGTTTCCTTGATGGAACAATAAATAATAAACAATAAATAATTTTTAAAATAATAGAATATCATAACCAATGCTAACAAACAATATACTAATAACAATATAGGAAAATGAAAATACATATTACAGATTATGTATATAGTAACAGAAGGAAAAACAAAAAGAAAAAATGTCCATTTAAAGTCCTTAAAATCTTGTCTTCAAAGGAGGGTTGAGATGTCATCAGGGGAACTGGACTCTCGTCTGGATTCCAGCTGTCTCTGGATTCTGTTTGTCTCTGGAACTGCTGGATTAATGTAAAGAATTAATTGTTATTTGAACTATGGTTATAGTAGTATAGTAAAGTTTGAATTTAGTTGTAATGCTTCCAGTAATATTGAATATGCGCTCAGTGGGAAAGATAAATTCTCCCATACCATTGTTCCAAAGATTTTTTTACTGTGTTTGTGAGGAGGGAACAGTAATGCTTTGAAGAAGTATTGAGCAGGCCAATAGTTTAAACTGGGACAATATGCTGTCCCAAAATATGCCAATTAGAATATACAAGGGAGAAGCCATATATTCAAACATGGTGTAGTTTAAAATAGACTGGCTTTTTTCTGACCAGCAAGATAAATGCTAAGGTTTTTTTAAGAGCAAGGGAGATTTCCTAAGGGGGCAGTGGGGGAGTGGCAAGAAGGTCCCGCAGGTTCATTGGCTCGTGGCCAAATAAGGGGGTGGGGTGGGGTGGGTTAAAGAAATTTGCTAGGTTAATCAAATCCTGGTTGACTCGCCAAAACTGTAGGGATCAATTTTTAATTGGGGAGTGTTAGCTGAGAAGCTCACCACAATACTGGGGTAAGGAAGGAGACAGACAGCCTCCCTCAAAAGAGAGTAGGATTTATTTAACAAGAACAAAATTTAAAAAATACAAACAGGATCAGTAGGATTAAGGGAAAGGAAATAAAATGGGGAAAGGGAAATTATACAACTTGAACAACACCACCACCCAGGAATCAGCTGAGAACACAAAGAAGCATCCCATCACCTTCCATCTTCAAGCTAGAATGGTGGAAACCCTTCCATCTTACCAGCAGACCCCAGGACGACCACACACAGCCTCCAGCCAATTGGCTGGCCACTCTGATAGTCACATGACTGCCCTCACTAGGCTTCCAATCATGATAATTTTGCCAGGCCCAGGTGGGCGTCAGTGAGTGGCGATGATGTGAGGTGCCAGTGTGATGGCAATGGCTACAACCAGTGGGTGGAGCACTGTGTGGTTTGTGGAGCCCCAGGCTTTTTTTTTATTTCTAGCCAAAAGATGAGGGCATAGAAATCTCAAATAACAATTAATTCTTTACAGAATATAATGGAATACTTTTGTGCAAATGATGAGCAGGCAGATTGCAGAAAAACCTGGAAAAATTGAAGTGGACTGATACTGAGTGAAGTGAGTAGAACCAAGAGAACATTGTACACAGCAACAGCAATGGTATATGATGATCAACTATGATAGACTTAATTATTTTCAGCAATACAATGATCCAAGACAATTCCAAAGGACTCATGATGGCAAATATTTTCCACATTCAGAAAAAAAGAACTGTGGAGTCTGAATATAGTTTGAACCATAATCTCTCTAATATTTTTTCTTTACTTTTTTAAGGTTTTCTCTTTTTGTTCTGATTCTTCTTTCACAACATGACTAATGCAGAGATATGTGTAATGTTATTGTACATAAATAGTCTATATCATATTGCTTTCTGTCTTGGGGAGGGGGGAGGGAAAGGAGGAAGTGATAAAAATTTGGAACACAAAAATCATAAAAACAAATGTTGAAAACTAGCATTACAGTCTCATTTCTAAAATATATTGAAAACTGAATCAAATACACAAAAATACAAGTCATTTCCCAATTGAAAATGGGTCAAAGGATATGAACAGGCAGTTTTCAGATGATGAAATTAAAAATATATACAGTCATATGAGAAAATGTTCTCAATTATTACTGATTAGAAAAATGCAAATTAAAACTTCTCTGAGGTACAACCTCATACCTACTCAGTTGGCTAATATGACAAAAAAGGAACATGATAAATGTTGGAGAAGATGTGGGAAAACTGGAATACTAATGCTATGAAATGATACAACCATTCTGGAGAGCAATATGGAATGATATCCAAAAGGCGTTAAAACTGAGCATACACTTTGACCCAGCAATACCACTACTAGATCTATATCCAAAAGAGATCATAAAAAGGGACAAAGGGGAAAAGGACCCATATGTACAAGCATATTTATAGCTTTTTTTTTTTTTTGTGGGTGTGGGGCAATGAGGGTTAAGTGACTTGCCCAAGGTCACACAGCTAGTAAGTGTCAAGTGTCTGAGGCCAGATTTGAACTCAGGTTCTCCTGAATCCAGGGCCGGTGCTTTATCCACTGTGCCACCTAGCTACCCCTACAGCTGATATTTTTGTGGTAGCAAAGAATTGGAAATTCAGGGGATGCCCATTAACTGGGGAATGGCTAAATAATTTGCAGCATAAGAACTTTCTCAGTATTAGGGCAACTGAAAAGAATAAATTTAGACAGAGGGCACAGGTGGGAATTGATTATGAAGGAATGATATCTGTAAAGCATTTTTTAATCTTTTTTGTGGGCTCAGTCAGGGTTGGGTGGTATACCCAATGCTGAACAGCTGGTGAATGTCTTATATCTGAGAATGGATTTGGGCTAGGATTCTCCTGGGTCCAGGGCAAGTACTTTGTCAAATGTGTTACCTAGCTGCCCCATGATGACATCTTTAAAATAAAATTAAGGGGTGAGAGGGTTGCACTTGGAGAAAGGGAAAGGGAGAGGTGGAATGTAGTGAGTATCTCACATAAAAGAAGCAAGAAAAATCTTATGAAATATTGGAGAAGATTGGGGAAAACAGGGGAGTGAATGAGCCTTACTCCCATCAGAATTAATTCAAAGAGGGAATAACATGCACACTCAAGTGGGTACAGTAATATATCTTGCCTTTCATGGAAGTGGGAGGGGACGGGGATAAAGGAGGAGGGTTAAAGGAAGGGAAGGCAGATTGAGGGAGGAGAAGTTAGAAGCAAGACACTTTTGAAGATGGAAAGGGTAAAAGAAGATAGAAAGTAGAGTAAATATCATGGGGAGCAATTAGGATGGAGGGTAGTACAGCAATTGTAACTGGGAAAAAAATTTGAAGCAGAGACAAGAACAATGTATGATGATGATGGTGATGATTATGATACTTACTTTTCTGGTCTATTGTGAAGAAAAGTCTTTGTCAGATAATATAAGGTACTATATAAATGTTAGCTATTATTATTGCTGCAATAATTAACCTCATGGGTGTTCTGTAAGGAAATCTCCCTTTGAAGTACTATATAAATATAGTTTACTACTACTAAAAAAAAAAAAAAAGATGAGCAGGATGCTATCAGAAAAACCTGGAAAGACTTATATGAGCTGAAGCAAAGTGAAATGTACAGTATACAAAATAAAAGCAATATTGTAAGATGATCTGCTTCAAATGACTTGGTTATTTTCAGGAATGCAATGTTCCAAGAGAACTGTGAAGGACTTGTGGAAAATGCAATCTGTCCACTAGAAAGAGCTGATAGTATCTGAATACAGATGGAAGTATATTTTATTGTTATTAGGTACTTTTTCTAAAGTTGTTTTTTTTTTTTTTGCCTGCTATGTTTTGCATGACTGCACATGTATAACATACTAAATTGCTTGAATTCTTAAGGGGGGATAGGGAGAAAGGAAGAGAATTTGGAACACAAAGTTATAAAAAGCAATGTTATAATTTGTTTTTATATATAAGGTGAGGAAAATGATAAATAAATAAAGTTAAAACAGAAAAAGGAAAAAAAAGAAATTATAAGGAGATAGATTTCAGAACCTGGAAAGACTTACATGAATTGATACTGAGTGAAATGAGCAGAACCAAGAGAATGTTATACACAATATCAACAACATTTTGTGATGATCAGCTGTGGTAGACTTAATCCTTCTCAGCAATACAGTGATCCAAGACGATACCAAAGCACTTATTGTATACAATGCTTTTGACATTCAGAAAAAGTGCTCTGGAGTCTGAATGTAGACTAAAGCATACTATTTTCACCTTTGTTGTTTCTCTTTTATTATTGTTCTTGTTTATTCATTCTTACATTTTTTCCCTTAGTTCTGATTAATGTAGACATATGTTCAACATGATTGTAATATATAACCTGTGTCAAATTGCTTTCTGGCCATAGAAGAGTGAGGATAGGGAGAGTAGGAGAAAAATTTAGAACTCAAACAAATATCTTTCCATGTAATTCAGGGAAAAAAAATAGAAAAAGAAAAAAAGAAAACTATCATTACATATACCTGGAAAAATGTCTATTAAAATTGAAAAACAAACAAAAACCAAAAAAGGCTCTTCAGAGTTGTTTTAATCTGTATTTTTCTAATCAATAGTGATTTAGAACATTTTTAATATGGCTATAGATTGTTTTGATTTCTTCATTTGAAAACTGCCTGTTTATATCCTTTAACCATTTATCAATTGAAGCATGACTTGTATTTTTATAATTTTCCCCAATTCTCTATATATTTGAGAAATGAGGACTTTATCAGAGATACTTGCTTTAAAATTTTCTCCCCAGCTTTCTATTTTCATTCCAATTTTAGTTACATTGGTTTTGTTTGTGCAAAATCTTTTAATATAATAAAAAATTATCTATTTTACATTTTATCATGTTCTCTATCTCTTGTTTGGCCATATATTTTTCTCTTATCCATCAATTTGACAGGTCAACTATTCCATGTTCCCCTAATTTGTTTTTGGTTTCACCCTTTATGTTCAAATCATGTACCATTATTGACCATATCTTCGAATATGGTCTAAGATGTTGAACTGCAATACTGTATTCCAGTTTTTCCAGCAAATTATTTTTTTCAGATAGTGAGTTCTTGTCCCTAAAGTTTGAATGTTTGGGTTTATCAAACAATGGTTTAATATGGTGATTTATTACTGTGTGTTGTGTAACTTATCCATTCCAGTGATTTACCACTCTATTTCTTAATCAATACCAGACATTTTCATTAATTCTCTTGATAGTTTTGACCTTTTGTTCCTCCAGATGAATTTCATTATTATTATTTTATCTCTATAAAATAAATTTTTGGTAGTTTGATAGGTATGGCACTGAATAAATAAATTAATTTGGATAGAATTGCCATTTTTATTATAGTGGATAGGCCCACCCATGAACATTTGATATTTTTCCAGTTTTTTAGATCTGACTTTATTTGTGTGAAAATTGTTTCATATGTATTCATATAATTCATGGCTTTGTATTGGTAGGTGGAATCACAAGTTTTTACATAGTCTACAATTAATTTAAACGGAATTTATCTTGCTGCTAGATTTTGCTGTTAATATATAGAAATGCTGATGATTTATACAGGGTTATTTTCTATCAGCAACTTTGCTAAAGTTGTTCATTGTTTTAAGTAGGTTTTTAGTTCATTCTTTAGGTTTCTCTAAGCATATTAGCACATCGTCTTTAAGAGTGTTTGCTAATTACCTATTAAAATTCTTTCAATTTCTTTTCCCTTTATTATCAATATAGCTAACATTTATTTTTTAAATTGTACTTTATTTATTTATTTGTTTATTTTTGGTGAGGCAATTGGGGTTAAGTGACTTGCCTAGGGTCACACAGCTAGTAAGTGTTAAGTGTCTGAGGCCAGATTTGAACTCAGGTCCTCTTGATTCCAGGGCCAGTGCTCTATCCACTGCACCACCTAGCTGCCCCATATATATATTTTTAATTTTAACAAACACTTTTATTTAAACTTTTGAGTTCCAAATTCTATACCTCCATCCACTCCCTTCTCCCCAATGCAGTAAGTATTCAGATATAAGTTATACCTGTGCAATTATGTAAAACATTACCATATTAATAATTTTGTACAAGGGAACTCCAGTAAAAGAAAAAAATGAAATAACATTAAAGATAGCATGCATTAGTCTGTGTTCAATTCAATATCAGTTTTTTCAGTTGAGGTGGATAGTATGCTTCATCATTAGTCCTTTAGAATCATCTTGAATCCTTGTCTTGCTGAGAATAGTTAAGCTGTTCACAGTTCTTCATCAAACATCATTGCTGTCACTGTGCACACTCTCCTGGTTTTGTTCATTTTACTATATATTGATTCATATAAGTCTTTCCAGGTCCTTCTGAAATCATCCTGCTTGTCACTTCTTAGCATGATAATGTTCTATTATAATCCTATACCATAGCTTGTTTAGCCATTCCGCAACTGATGGGCACTCCTTTGATTTGTAATTCTTAGCTACCACAGAAAGAGCTACTATAAGCATTTTTGTACAAATAAGTCTTTTCTCTTTTTGGGGGGATGTCTTTTTGGGGTATAAACCTAGCAGTGGTATTGCTGGATCAAAGAGTATTATACAAAGGCTTTGTCACTTTGTGACATACTTCACATTGCTCTCCAGAATGATTGAATCAATTCACAAATACACTAACAGTGGATGTGTCCCAGTTTCCCCAGATCTCCTCCAATATAAAATATTTTTACTTTTTTATTATATTTGCCACTCTGATAGGTGTGAGCTTGTACATCCAAGTTGTTTTAATTTCTCTGATAAATGGTTATTTAGAGTATTTTTCCACATAATTATAGATGGCTTTATTTGTCTGAAAACTGTCTGTTCATATCATTTAACCATTTATCAATTGGGGAATGACTTGTATTTTTATAAATTTAATTCATTTCTTTATATATTTGAGAAATGAGACCTTTATCAGTGATATTTGTTGCAAAAATTCTTTCCTAGTTTTTAGCTTTCCTTATAATTTTGTTTGCATTGATTTTGTTTGTGCAAAACCTCTTGAATTTTATATAATCAAAATTGACAATTTTATATTTAATAATTTTCTCTATATCTTCTTTGGTCTTAAGTTCTTCCCTACCCAAAAAATGGACAGATAAACTATTCCATTATCTATTAATTTGCTTATGGTATCACCCTTTATGGATAAATCATGTGCCCATTCTGACCTTATTTTAGTAGACATTGTATTGATCTGTACCTAGTGTCTGCCGTATTGTATTCCATTTTCCCCAGAAGTTTTTGTCAAATAATGAATTTTTGTTCTAAAAGCTTAGATCTTTAGGTTTATCATATATTAGATTACTATAATCATTTACTATAGTGTGATTTGTACCTATTACATTCCACTGATCCACCACTCTATTTCTTACCAAGTACCAGACTATTGTGATAATTACCACTTTATCATACAATTTGAGACCTGGTACTGCTAGACCATCTTCTTTAGCATTATTTTTTTTAATTGATTCCATTGATATCCTTGTTCTTTCACATGGAGGTTGTTGTTTTTTTCTAGCTCTATAAATCTTTTTGATAGTTTGATTGGTATGGCACTAAAATAAATTGATTTAGGTACAATTGCCATTTTTATTATATAGGCTTGGCCTACCCATGAGCAATTAATATTTTCCAGTTATTTGGATCTGATTTTATTTGTATGAAAAGTTTTTAATAGTTATGTTCAAATAGTTCCTATTCTGTCTTGGCAGGTAGATTCTAAAGTATTTTATGTTGTCTACAGTTTTTTAAAATGAAATTTCTCTTTCTACATCTTGGTGCTGGGCTTTGTTGTTAATATTGGAGAAATGCTGATGATTTATGTAGCCTTATTTTCTATCCTACCACCTTGCTTAAGTTGTTAATATTTTCAAGTAATTTAAAAAAATATATTTCTCTAAGATTTTCTATCATATTATCTGCAAAGAGTAACAGTTTTTTCTTACTATGTATTCTAATTACTTTATTTTTTTCTTTTCTTATTGCTATAGTTCACATTTTTAATGCAATATTTAATAATAGAGGTGATAATGGTCATCCTTGCTTCATCCCATATTATACTGGAAAGGCTTCTAGTTTATCCTCAGTAGAGATAATGCTCACTGATGGTTTTAGATGAATATTATTTATCATTTTAAGGTTAACTCCATTTACTCCTACGCTCTCTAGTGTTTTTTATAGGAATAGTTGCTGTATTTTGTCATAGGCTTTTTCTGCATCTATTGAAGATTTCTGTTAATTTTGTTTTTGATATGGTCAATTATGTTGATAGTTTTCTTAATATTAAATCAGTCCTGCATTCCTGGTTTAAATCCCACCAGGACATAGTGTATGATACTTGTGATATAGTGCTACAAGTTCTTTGCTAGTATTTTATTTAAACTTTTTGAATCAATATTCATTAGGGAATTAGGTCTTTAATTTTATTTCTTTGTTTTTGTTCTTCCTGATTTTTGTATTAGCACCATACTTGTCCCATAAAATGAATTTGGTAGGATTCCATCTTCACCAATTTTCTTAAATACTTTATATAGTATTAGGATGAATTGTTCTTTCAATGCTTACTAGAATTTGCTTGTGAATCCAGCTGGTCTAGAAGATTTTTTATTATGAAATCCATTGATGGCTTAAATATTGGGTCATATAAGCATATTATTTCCTCTGTAAATATGGGTAATTTATATTTTTGTAGATATTTATCCATTTCATTTAGATTGTCAAATTTATTTCCATATAATTGGGCAAAATAGTTCCTAACATTCACCTAAATATTCTTTTCATTGGTGGTGAGTTCAAGCTTTCATATTTGATACCAGTAATTTGTTTTTCTTCTTTCCTTTTTTGATCAAATTAACCAATATTTTATGTATTTTATTTTTGAATAAAACCAGTTTCTAGTTTTATTTATTAATTCAAAGGTTTTCTTACTTTAAATATTATTAATTTCTCCTTTGATTTTCAAGATTTCTAATTTGGTATTTAATTGGGGATTTCTAATTTCTTCATTTCTTGTTTGTGTTTGTTTTTCATTTTTATTTGTAGACACATGACCAATTCATTGACCTACTTTTTCTCTATTTTATTGATGTAAACAGTTAGGATATAAATTTTCCCCAATGAATTGCTTTGCTTGCATCCCATAAATTTTGATATGTTGTCTCATTGTTGTCATTTTCTTTAATGAGATTATTGGTTATTTATATGATTTGTTCTTTGACACTTATTTTTTAAGATCAGGTTATTTAATTTCCAATTCATTTTTAATCTTTTTCAATTTTCCATTTTAATTGGCCATTATTGAATGTGATTTTCATTGCATTATAATCTATAAAGAATGTGTTTACAAGTTATGCTTTTCTGCATTTGGTTATGAGGTTTTTATGCCCTAATACATGGTGAATTTTAGTGTAGGACCCATGTATGGCTGGGAAGAAGGTATATTCCTTTCTTTTCCCATTCAATTTTCTCCAGAGGTCTAACTTTTCCAGAATTTTATTTACTTCCTTAACTTCTTTCTTGTTTATTTTTGTTAGATTTATTGAGGTCTGAAAGGTGTGAGAAAATAATTACTAATGATGTCTTTATTGGGTGTAACCCAGGGACCCAGTCTGAGCTTTCTCTTCATACCCATTTGAAAGTTTAGTTCAGGAACTTTAGCTGGCCTCTTTAAGTGGCAGCTCAAAGGTACATTACAGATAAAGCCACACCTCAGTGAATGTGCCTTTGCCCTCAGGGGCTCTGTCTTGCATTAGACTCTGATGTCATTCTATTATAGCTCATTTTAATATGGACCACTCTGATGTCATGTCAATCAATGGAATTGAATGATGCTAGCCAATTAGCTTTGATCAGTGTGTAAAAGCCATCTATATAGGAAGAGAAAAAAGACTCACATCATGTAGGAAACACCATTCTGGGCTCACACTTTAGGTGAGGAAGTCTTTGGTTGGTGATCTTTCTCCTCTTAGTACAGAATAGGTAATGTAATACAGTATAGCACTTTGGCTTTTCAGCTTGGGTTAAATTCCACACAGTCAATTCTTTACGAACATTTAATATGATTTAATAATAAATTCTTAATGTCAAAAACTGGTTCAATGGCCATTAATTTATGAGGAGTAATATTTTAGAAAAATCCAGTCTGGCCCCCAATAATTTAGCTAGAAACAACTAGCCCCGCAATAATTTAATGAATAACTCAGAGTGGACGATTAAGGTCCCCAATTAGTATAGTTTTATAAGCTATTTCCTCCTGTAAGTCATTCAACTTTTTCAAAAAATTTGATGATATGTCATTTGGTACATATATGTTAAGCATTGATATGACTTCATTATCTATGGTAACTTTCAGAAAGATATAGTTTCCTAAGATGTGGAAAAATTGGAACACTAATCCACTGTTGGTGGAGTTGTGAGAAGATCCAAACATTCTGGAGAGCAATTTGGGACTAGGCCCAAAGAACTATAGGACTATGCATACTCTTTTACCCATTAATACAACTACTAGGCCTATATACCAAAGAGATCATAATAAGGGGAAAAGGACCCACATGTATAAAAATATATATTTAGAGCTGTTCTTGTTGTGATGGCAAAGAATTGGAAATTAAAGGGATGCCCATCAATTGGGAAATGACTGAACAAGTTGTGGTATATAAATGTTTGTTATTTAAATTATGTGGTCACCAACTGTTTATTGTTGTGACCAAATTGTGTTTGCTAAATTACTGGGGGCTAGGCTGGTTTTTCTAAATTATTTGCTACTTATATATTAATGGCTATTTACATGATAATGGCTTTTGTACCCATTTTGTCAGTAATCATTTATTATTAACATTACATAGTATTATTGTATTGACTGAGTGGCATTTAACACAAGTTGAAAAACCTCCAGCACCCTATTTCTAAGAGGGAGAGAGAGAAAGAGAGAGAGAGAGAGAGAGAGAAAGCATATGTCCTAACAGCCTACCCTGTCCTGAGGAGAGAACTCACCAACTGACAGCAGTTCCATACCAAGAGCTGTGTTTCAAAATGGCACTGGGTGTGGAGCTTCTTGTGTTCTTTCCTTTTACCCTCTTTTGATAGAGGTGTGTCACTACAAACTGATCAAAGCTAAATGGCTAATATCATTCAATTGCATTGGTTGATATGACCTGAAGATGGTCCATAGTAAAATGAGCTGTACCTTAATAACATCAGGGCCTAATAGGGAGACCCCCTGAGGGTCAAAGTCACATTCACATAGGTGTGGTATAATCCCATCAGCTCACTGAGATAGTCAAATGAGTCTCTTCTCCATTTCTTCTCTATTTCTATTGTACACCATGAAAAGGATTAAGCCCTGAAAGAGATTAGAACTTTCTTAAAGACTGGGCTTTCTGAAGTGGGAGGTAGAAAGCCTAAAACTGGATCTATGGGTCCCCAAGAAATTGATTATTAATAATTACTTTTCTCTGCCTGAAAAAGGGGGGGGCAGCTAGATGGCACAGTGGTTAAAGCACTAGCCCTGGATTCAGAAGTACCTGAGTTCAAATCTGGCTTCAGACACTTGACACTTACTAGCTGTGTGACCCTGGGCAAGTCACTTTTCCCCCATTGCCTGAAAAAAAAATAATTACTTTTCTCACAATTATAATGGAAAACTATTTTGCTATAAGAAATGATGAAATGGAAGATTTCAGAAAAAACATGGACTTAAGTGGACTGATGCTCAGTGAAGTGAGCAGAACCAGGAGAAGATTGTACAAAGTAACAGTAATGTTCTGTGATGATCATCTGTGATAGACTTAGCCCATCTCAGCAATACAATGATACAAGAAAATTCCAAAGGACTCATTAAAATCTTCACATTCAGAAAAAGAACTGTGGAATCTGAATGTAGATTGAACTGTACCGTTTTTACTCTTTTTTTTTTTTTTAGGTTTTCCCTTTTTGTTCTGACTCTTCTTTCACAACATGAATAATGTGGAAATAAGTTTAATATGATTTTAGAAATATAACCTATATAAGATTGTTTGCTGTCTTAAGGAGAGAAGAGGTCAGAGAGAGAGGGAAAAAATTTGGAATTCAAAATCTTATAAAAATAAATGTTAAAACCTATCCTTACATGGAACTGGAAAAAATAAAATACTATTAAGGTTGAAAAAATATATAGTTTCCATCTTTATCTCTTTTCTTTCTTTTTTTTTTTTCCAGTGAGGCAATTGGGGTTAAGTGATTTGCCCAAGGTCACACAGCTAGTAAGTGTTAAGTGTCTGAGGCCTGATTTGAACTCAGGTTCTCCTGAATCCAGGGCCGGTGCTCTATCCACTGTGCCATCTAGCTGCCCCATTTTTATCTCTTTTAATTACATATATTTTTGCTTTTGCTTTGTCTGAAATCATGATTACTACTCATGCTTTCTTTGCTTCAATTGAAGCATAATAGATTCTGTTCAAACCCCTTACCTTTACCCTGTGTGTGTCTCTCTGCTTCAAATGTGTTTCTTGTACATAATATATTATAGGATTTTGTTTTTTAATCCATTCTACTATCTGCTTCTGTTTAATGGGTGAATTCATCCCATTCATGTTTTTACTTATGATAACTGCATATTTCCCTTCATGATATTTGGCACTTTTTTATCCTTCTCTGTCTCTTACTGCCTTTACCTCTGCACAAATGTTTTACTTCTTTTGTGGGGGGAGCAGAGATGAGGGTTAAATGACTCGTCCAGTGTCACAACAGCTAGTAAATGTCAAGTGTATGAGGCTAGATTTGAACACAGATCCTCCTGAGTCCATGGCCTGTGCTTTATCTACTTTACCATCTAGCTGCCCCCTCAAATGTTCTACTACTTATCGCCACCTTTTGCAATATACCCCATACCCCTTCTATTTTCTACATCCCTTATTTGCTTCCTAACAGGGTAAGATAGATTTCTATATCCAACTGAATGTGTATGTTATCCCCTTTTTGAGCTAAATGTCATGAGACTAAGTTTTAAGCTTTGCCTACCACCTCCCTTGCTCCCCTCCACTATAATAGTTTTTTTGCACCTATTTTATGTAGGATAATCATACCATTTCATCACTACCCTCCTTCTTTTAGTGCAGTTACTTTATCAACCCTGTACTTTGTCCCTTGGAATAACATCCCATCAATACCTCCAATATACCCACACTTTCTGTCTACATAAACTCCCTCCAATTGCTCTTCTAAGGAATGAAATTGTTAAGAGTTAAAAATATCTTCTTGCCATATTGAAGTATAAACAGCTTAACCGTACTGATTTTTTCTTTTTGGTTTCTTTTATACTTTTTAAAGTTTGCCTTGAGGTTTTTTTTTTTTTTTTTCCAGCTCTTCTTTTTTAATTAGAAATGCTTGAAAATCCTCTATTACATTAATTGTCCCTGCTCCCCTTTGAAAGATTATATTCAGTTATTTAGGGTACATCGTTTTGGTTGTAAATCTAACTACTTTATCTTCTAGTATCTCATATCATCATATCTTCAAGTTCTTTATTAATTTTTTTAATGATAAAAGTATTTTATTATTTTCTAGATACATGTTGAGATACTTTCAAGATTTGTTTTTATAAGAAATCTAGTTTCAAATTTTTCTCCTTCCCTTCTCTCCCTCCCCCCCTCACCAAGACAGCAAGCAATCTGATATAGGTTATATATGTATAATCACATTAAAAATATGTCTCTATTAGTCATGTTGTGAAAGGACAATCAGAGCAAAAGAGAAAAACCTCAAAGAAAAACAAAAAAAAATAGAAATAGTATGGTTCAATCTGCATTCATAATCCACAGTTTTAGGGTTTTTTTCTGGATTTTCCATCATTAGTCCTTTGGAACTATCTTGGACGATTGTTTTGCTGAAAAGAATCAAGTCTATCACAGTTGATCAACACACAATGTTGTTGATGCTGTGTGCAATGTTCTGCTGGTTCTGCTCATCTCGTTCAGCATCAATTCATGTAATTCCTTTCAGGTTTCTCTGAAATCCACCTGTTCATCATTTCTTACAGCAAAATAGAATTCCATTACCTTCATATACCACAACTTGTTCAGCCATTCCCCAGTTGATGGGCATCCCCTCGATTTCCAATTCCTTGACACCACAAAAAGAACAGCTATAAATATTTTTATACATGTGGGTCCTTTTCCCTTTTCTATGATCTCGTTGGGAAAAAGACCTAATAGAGGTATTGTTGGGTCAAAGGGTATGCACAGCTTTATAGCCCTTTGGTCATAGTTCCAAATTGCTCTCCAGAATGGCTGGATCAGTACACAGCTCAACCAACAATGCATTAGTGTTCCGATTTTTCAACAGATTATCCAACATTTATTATTTTCCTTTTTAGCCAATCTGATAAGTGTCAAGTCGTAACTCAGAGTTGTTTTAATTCACATCTCTCTAATCAATAGTGTTTAGAGCATTTTTTTCATATGACAATAGATAGCTTTCATTTCTTCATCAAAACTCTGCCTGTTCATATCCTTTGACCATTTCTCAACTGGGGAATGACTTAGACTCTTATAAATTTGATTTAGTTCCTGATATATTTTAGCAATGAGGCCTTTGTCAGAAATGCTGACTATAAAAATAGTTTACCAGCTTTCTGCCTCCCTTCTAATTTTGGATGCATTGCTTCTGTTTGTACAAACTCTTTTTAATTTAATGTAATCAAAATCATCCATTTTGCATTTCATAATATTCTCTACCTCTTGTTTGGTCATAAACTGTTTGCCTTTCCAAAGATCTGATAGGTAGACTATTCCTTTCTCTCCTAATTTACCTATGGTATCACCTTTATGTCTAAATCATGTATCCATTTTGACCTTATTTTAGTACAAGGTGTAAGATTTTGGTCTATTGCCTTGTTTCTGCCATACTCTCTTCCAGTTTTCCCAGCAATTTTTGTCAAATACTGAGTTCCTATCCCAGAAGTGGGAGTCTTTGGATTTGTCAAACAGTAGATAACTAAAGTAATTTACTACTGTGTCTCATGTGCCTAATCTATTCCATTGATCCACTACTCTATTTCTTAGCCAGTACCAAATTGTTTTGATTACTGCCACTTTACAGGAAAGCTTCAGATTTGGTGCAGCTAGCTCACCTTCCTCTGCATGTTTTTTCAATAGTCCCATTGAAATTCTTGACCTTTTGTTCTTCCAGATGAACTTTGTTATTATTTTTTCTAGTTCTATAAAATACTTTTTAGGTAGTGTGATTGGTATGGCACTGAATAAGTAAATTAATTTAGGTAGAATTTTCATTTTTATTATATTAGCTCGGCCTATCCATGAACAATTGATATTTTTACAATTATTTAGATCTGATTTGATTTGTGTGAAGTGTTTTTGTATTCATAGAGTCCTTAGGTTTGTCTTGGCAAGTAGACTCCCAAGTATTTCATGCTGTCTAGCATTACTTTAAATGGAATTTCTCTTTCTATCTCTTGCTGATGAACTTTGTTTGTCATGTATAGAAATGCTGATGATTTATGTGGATTTATTTTTTATCATACAACTTTGCTAAAGTTATTAATTGTTTCAAGTAGCTTTTTAGTTGATTGTCTAGGATTCTCTAAGTATACCATTATATCATATGCAAGAGTAACAATTTTGTTTCTTCCTTGCCTATTCTAATTCCTTTAATTCTTTTTTCTTCTCTTATTGCTAAAGCTAACATTTCTAGTACAACATGACATAATAGAGGTGATAATGGGCATCCCTATTTCATCCCTGATCTTATTGGGAATGACTAACTTATCTCCATTACATATAATGTGTGCTGAAGGTTTTAGGTTGATACTGTTTATTGTTTTAAGGAAAGCTCCACCTCTTCCTAAGCTCTCTAGTGTTTTCAATAGTAATGAGTGCTGTATTTTTTATAAGCTTTCTCTGCATCTATTGAGATAATCATATGATTTTGGTTAGTTATCATATTCTGTGATTGATTATGTTTATAGTTTTCCTAATGTTACAATAGCCCTCCAACCCTGGTACAAATCCCACCTGTTCATAGTGTGTTACCCTAGTGATCACTTGCTGTAATCTCCTTGCTAATATCTTATTCCATATATTTGCATCAATATTTATTAAGGAAATTGGTCTGTAATTTTCTTTCTCTCTTTTGGCTCTGCTGGGTTTGGGTATCAATACTCATATGAGTGTCATAAAAGGAACTTGGTAGAACTCCTTCACCTATTTTTTGTTTGTTTGTTTAGAATTTTATGTTCCAAATTACATGTAAAAGCAAATTTTGATCAATTTTTTAAAACTTTGTGCTCCAACTTCTTTTCCTTCCTCCCTTCCCACCCCCACCCCATGAACTCAAGCAATTTAATGTAAGTTATACATGAGTAGTCATGGAAAACATATCTACATTAGTTAGGTTGTGAGAGAAAACAGATAAAAACAAGACTTCAGAATAAGGAGTTGTTCCCCCCCCAAAAATGTGTTTCAGTCTGTTTTCAGATATAATCAGTTCTTTCTCTGTAGGTGTATTGCAATTTTCATAAGTCATAAGTCATTTTCAGAGCTATATGGGGTCATTGCTTTGCTGAAAATAACCACGTGCTTCCCAGCAGATCATCTTACACTATTGCTGTTATTTTGTATACAGTACGTTTCTCTCTGCCTCAGTTCATGTGGGTCTTTCCAGGTTTTTCTGCTAGCATCCTGTTCATCATAACTTTCATATAGTACCTTAAACTTGATAAAGAATTTTCTTCATAATAGCCCAGAAGTGTAGGTACCATAAGTTTTGCCATTGTAGTCAATCATCATAACTATTTCCCTCCATCCTATTCCCTTCAGTGATATTTACTCTATTTTCTATCTTATTTTGCCCTATTCCTCCTCAAAAGTGTTTTCTACTGACTACCCCCTCACCCACTCTACCCTCCCTTCATTCACCCTTCCCTCCTTATCCTCTTTCCCTCCTATTTTTCTGTAGGGTTAAATAGATTACTCCTCCCAATTGGGTATGTATGGTATTCCCCTTCTGAGTCCACTCTGATGAGGTTAAGATCTTTGAGCTAATTCTGTTTTCTTAAATTTTTCTTCCTCCTTCCCTCCTTAACTCTCCCTATGAAATAAAGCAATTCAATATATGTCATACATGTGCTGTTATGCAGAACATCTTCACCTTCCTTGAAAGTGTTTTGCTTTTTACAGCTCCCTCCTCCAAACTTCCCTTTCCTCCTTCCCCTCTTCTCCCACCCCAACTTATCTCATTCCCCACCACTTTTCCAAGAGGTAAAAATATATTACCATATCCAGTTGAGTATGTTGGGTCTTCCCTCTTTCCTTCAACAATTTTTCCAAATAATTTATATAGTATTGGAATTAATTGTTCTTTACATGTTTGGTAGAATTCACTTGCAAATCCATCTCGTACTGGAGATTTTTTTCTTACAAAATTCATTGATTGCTTGTTTAATTTCTTTTTTTAAGGATTGGGTTACTCGAATATTTTATTTCTTCTGTCAATATAGGTAATTTATATTTTTGTACACATTATTCCATTTTATTTAGGTTGTCAAATTTATTGACAAATAATTGGACAAAATAGTTCCTAATATTTGTCTTAATTTCCTCTTCATTGGTGGTGAGTTTATTCCTTTCATTTTTTTTTTTTTGCAGGGCAATGGAGATTAAGTGACTTTCTCAGGGTCACACAGCTAGTAAGTGTCAAGTGTCTGAGGCTGGATTTGAACTCAGGTTCTCCCGAATCCAGGGCCAGCGCTTTATCTACTGCGCCAACTAGCTGTCCCCCATCCCTTTCTTTGTGGAGACTAGTATTTTGGTTTTCTTCTTTCCTTTTTTTTTGATAAAAATTAAAAACTTGTTTATCTATTTTATTTGTTTTTTTTTTATAAAACCAGCTTCTAGTTTTATTATAATTCAAATTTTACAGAATTATTTTCTTCAGTGAGATTTTGTACCTCTTTTACCATGTGGCCAATTCTGGTTTTGAAGGTGTTATTTTCTTCAGTATTTTCTTCTTTTACCAAACTGTTAATTATTTTGTCATAATTTTCTTCCTTTGCTCTTATTTCTTTTTCCAATTTTCCTCTAACACTCTTATTTGATGTTGAAAATCATTTTTTATCTCTTCCAGTAATGGTGGTTAGGTTTCTTTTTGATTTTATATATATATATATATATAATACCTTTATGCATACACACAAACATATGGCATTCCCTTTAGACTGTGATTTTAACTATTTTGACATTTTTTTTTTTGGTTTGTGTCTCTCTCTTCCTTCTCACTATAGTAGCTTTTTTGGTAAGGTTATTATTTTTGTTGTTGTTGTTCATTTTTCTAACTTAATATATTTTTCCAAATTTTGAACTTTATGTTAAAGTTGAGCTCTGTTTTCAGGATGGGGTGGTGAGCTGTGTCCTAAGCCTCAGGCTTTTTTACACTTATATTTTTAGAGCTAGTTCTGAAGGCTTTGGCATTTTACGGTATTATACCCAGCAAGAGCCCCTGAACATTTGGGGTTGTAATTACTAGTGCTCTTCATGGTCCCTGTTCCTTTGTGCCTTGAAATAACACTACTCCTCAAGGTCTCTGATTCCTCGTGACTGAAAGCTATACTGCACCTCAGAGCCCTTTCTTGCTCATAATTGGAAATGCTCCTCTCTGCCCTTGAACTATGACCCAGAAGTTGCCAACAGTTGTCCTGAATACAATGCTAGTACAGGGTCCCCTTTAATCTCATTCTGAGCAGTTACCAGATTCCTTAAAATCTCTGCCTTGAGAGTTTATAAAGCTCCTGCTGCTGCTGTTCCTATAACCAATTATTACCACTGGTGTTGCATCCACTTGGGTTTTCGGCCAGCCTACAACCTTGTGCCACAGCTCTCACCTTAAGATATTTTATGTGGTCATTCACTAGAAGAACGACTCATCCCAACCTTTTGTTGGAATCTGCCACTCCAGAATTAAATTCGAGGCATTATTTCAAGGTTTTTTGTAGTGGAATGTTGAGAAAACTTGACTAAATGCTTTTTCAGCTCCACCATTTTTGCTCTATCCCCTTGCTAAACCATTTTGTTCCCTGATCATCCTCCTCCAAACTTTTTTTCCATTCTTGCATTTTATGGGACAAGACATTTGGCCTTGTAACCTGATTTTTAACTTCCTTCTTTCTCTGAAGATGGTCAGGGATCTGAATGATAACAATGTGCAATTACGTGGTAGCTTTTAAAAAAAATTGTGTAATATAGTATTTAATTTGTTATGTCAACTTCTACATAAGAGAGCTAGTTTATTCATTATTACATGGTTTAGGTGTTGTTATTATCCTAGTTTTCCAGGTAAAGAAGCCAAAGTTCAGAGATTAAAAGTCACTTACTAAGGGTTTAAAGCTAGTTAATTGGAGAACTGAAATTCTAACCTAGGTCTTTTAAATCCCAATCATGTACATTTTCAACCATACATTTTATAGATATCTTTCCATATAAATACTTTAATTTTACTTTATTTAGTAAGTTTATTTAGAACTTATTTAGTGACACTAAGTTGTTTCTTTCCAAAAAAGCATACCAATATCCTCCCAGTGATTCAATATAGATATAAATCATGAGATAGCATTGTCTTAGAACACTATTCTAGGTGACTCAAAGGGCAATGAAAACACAAGTGATGATTATAAGCACCAACTATGGTTTACACAAAGTGGAATAGAAGACAAATTCAAATGAATATATGATCACTGAAAAAGATATGTTGGCCAATTAGTTACAGTTAGCATGGACAGATGGACAGTCTAAGTTTTACATTGTTGTTATTGAAATATTAATAGAAACAGAGAAGGTCTTCAGGACTTAATGTAGATCATGTAGGAGAATTTATAGTAAGTCACAAAGAAAACATATAAGTACTGAAGGGGTTATAATTACAAACCACTGTGGTGAAAAATTGCCTCTTAATTAGTATTTCTTCTTCATCACAATATTGGTAGGCCACTGATACATTTGTTATCCCTTTAGAATATTCTTTTCAATCTCTTTTACTTTTTTTTTGCAGGGCAATGAGGGTTCATTTACTTGCCCAGGCTCACACAGCTAGTAAGTGTCAAGTATCTGAGGCCAGATTTGAACTTGTGTCCTCCTGAATGCAAGGCTGGTACTTTATTCACTGTGCCACCTAGCTGCCCCAATCTCTTTTATTTCTTAGCTATTAGTATCTCTTTCCTCCTTCCCCCCATCAATATGCTATTCATTAGGATTACACCAATATCTGGCTCTCAAGTCTTCTTAATAGGTGATCTAGACACTATTCTGAGGAGCTGGCTTATATTATATAACTCCCCCTATACCCTGCATTTTTTGAATTCCCTTGAGTCTATTCCTGATGTCATTTCCTTCCTTTAGAACTAGCATGTTAAAATTCAAGTTGTCTTCTAATAACCACTCTTGCAATTAAGAGACAGAGCATGTGCCGTGATGCTTCAGAAATAAAGTAATTCAGGAAACAGCTGTAGCACAGAATGGAGCAATTCTCTGCTGTCCATGGACCTGAATATGATTTTCCATGGTTATGGTGAGGCATTAATAGCCAGGCCATGAATCCTAACAGACCTTAATTTCTCCAAATCAAATGCTTCATTCTGGAATTTAAAGCATCTAAATAGTAGGAAATAAGGTTTTATTAAAAAAAATGCCTTTAAACAAATTAACAACAATTTTAGTCCTTTTAGTTCTTTGCTTTGAGAAGTTTTATGTTATATGTCATACATTTTTAAAAATTCCCAACATGGGTGGAAAAATATTTCTTCATCATCATAATAACTCAACTTTTCATGACATTTTAAAGCTTATAAAATGTTTTCAATACATTACCTCATTTGATCTTTTGAGCAGCCTTCTGAGTTATACAGAACAACTGGTAGTATAATGATTTTAATGATGAGATACAGAGGCTTATTCAAGATCATATAAAAAATGAATAGCATTTTTAGGATTTGAGTGCAGATCTTCTGCTTCTAAATTCTTAGCTATATCATATGGTCTTCATCCATACTGGTGATTCATTTGCCTTTCTATATTGTGATGTAGAAACTGTCCTGTAGCCAAAGCAATTTCTCACCTCCCTGCATAAAGAAAACAAACATCCCCTTGCATGAATGGTTATTTGTTCACTTGCCTTCACATACCCCATTAAATAACAAGCTTTTTAAGAGAAAACCTTATATATTTCTTTTTTTTTTTAGTTCCAAGAATGGTGCCATGCTTTTTTATGAACTTAGTCAATGTTTGCTTAAATAAACTGAATGTATACTTAAAAGACACTAATTGTAGCTTGAGAGAGCCTGGGTTATAATCCTGAAATTACCATTGCAGGACTTTAAGAAAATCTCTTCCTCATTTGGGGTTTAAAATTCTTATCTGTAAAATAAAAGAGTTGCACAAGGTGATCTTTAAACTCTGTTCCCACTCTTTATCCTCAGAGAGGATGAATGCTTGGCATCACCTTTCAGAGAGAGGGAATATGTTCACATTCCAGGGAGATCAGATGTCTTAAGGAATGTTGGATGATTATGGCTACTTTACCCATGGGTTCCTTTCGTTTGAATTATTCTGCTATGAAATTGTCATCTGCTAGATACAAAGGGAAAATGACAGAAAGGAACAGCTTTACTTTCTCTAAACTTTGTGGAAAGGCTGTCACGTGAAGTGTGGACTTGTCTCCTCTTATTTGTGTTAATATGCTCAAAGTCACAATTTTAACTCATTACTTCCCAACATGAGGACAATAATACATGGAATATAAGGGATTGCCATCATGAGGAGATTGGACAAACCATGCCAATATGTATTTCATATATATTAAAATAAGGGTTCTCTTCACTCTACCATGATCTTTTCATCTCCCAGGATGCCTGGCCTGAAGGTTATCATCAGCACAGCTCCCCTCCAGGAAGAAAGGCCTTATTAACTCCCATTTTTGTAATATGGTGGGGGTTGACCTCTCCAAGCTCTCCAGTATCATTTGAAAAGGGAGAGCATTCTAAGTTTCTATTTCCTTTGAACTCAACATAGTGACCTCTCCTCTTTATCCATTTAGTCTGGAGCTGGTGTTTCTACTCTCTTATGAGCAAGATTAGGTGTCTCAGTGTCAGCAATAGGATCATAAGTATATATGGTTGACAGGGGCAAGCCATGAAGACAAGATATGAACAGAAGAGATATGTCAGGGTCATATATTCTGAACCCAGAAGAATTCCTACAGCAACACAGATCAGTTTGAAAGTGTATTCAGGGGGCAGCTAGATGGCGCAGTGGATAGAGCACCGGCCCTGGAGTCAGGAGTACCTGAGTTCAAATCTGGCCTCAGACACTTAACACTTACTAGCTGTGTGACCCTGGGCAAGTCACTTAACCCCAATTGCCTCACTAAAAAAAAAAAAAAAAGTGGAAGATATTTGGGGCAGCTAGATGGCACAGTGGATAGAGCACCGGCCCTGGAATCAGGAGTACCTGAGTTCAAATCCGGCCTCAGACACTTAACACTTAACTAGCTGTGTGACCCTGGGCAAGTCACTTAACCCCAATTGCCTCACTAAAATAAAAAAATAAAAAATAAAAAAAAAAGAAAGTGTATTCAGAAGCTAGGCAGAGAAACAGAAAGCGAGATAGATAAGAATAGTGAAGGTCAGGATCAGAGGTCAATCAGAAACTAGGGAGGGTAACAGAATGAAAACTGACACATATAAGGACAAGTCAGGTAAAATATTTGGTCAAAGTCAGGATTTCCAGTCTGGAAGTAGGCATTTAGTCTATGGAAACTAGAAGAGTTTTAGAAAGTAGTTAGTATATCCAGGAGTAATATAATGTATTGAAAGGAATGTTGGAGTGGAAATCTGGGCATCTCATTTCAAATCTAAGCTATCCTATAAGTGGGACCTTAGGCAAATTATTTCATCTGTTTGATGCAAAATTGAGTTGAGCAGTCCTCTATTCAAAATGAAGTCAGTAAATATGCATTTATTAAGTACCTACCATATGTCAGTCATTGTGCCTAGCACTTTAAAATAGTATCTCATGTAATCCTTATAACATCCTTGAGGGGTAATTGCTATTATTACCATTTTAGTTGATAAAACATAAGCAAAGAGAAATTAAGTGACTTGTCTAGGTCATTTTTAGGAATACTTCTGTCCAATATGTAGGATTAGTGCACAAATAAATTATAATACATAGGGAAAATTTCCTTATCTGTATTTTTTTCCTTATCTTATGAAGAAGAAAACTGAGGTTGAAAGAAGTTATGTGACTTGCCTCAGATCAACTTAGTAGGAAGTAGTAGTTCCTAGATTTGAATTCTGATTCATGTGGAAACCATGAGTATAAAGGTCTTTATAACCATATAGTGAAATCAAAATGTCTTAAAGAGACCAAAAAAGAGGGAGACACTTAATAAATTCCAGGCTTACATATTCCACCACAATTTGTTTGTTTGTTTGTATGTAAAAGCAATTTTTGACATCAATTTTTAAAACTTTGTTTTCCAACTTCTTTTCCTCCCTCCCCTCCCACCCCCACCCCAGGAACTCAAACAATTCAACATAAATTATGCATGAGTAGTCATGGAAAACTATTCTACATTATCTAGGTTGTAAGAGAAAACAGATAAAAACAAAACTTCAGATTAAGGAATTGTCAAAAAAAAATGTGTTTCAGTCTGTTTTCAGATACCATAAGTTCTTTCTCTATAGATTGGCTGTAATTTTCATAATTTCTTCAGAGTTATATTGGATCATTGCCTTGCTGAAAATAATCACGTGCTTCCCAGCAGATCATCTTACACTAATGCTGTTATTTTGTATACAGTATATTTCTCTCTACTTCAGTTCATGTGGGTCTTTCCAGGTTTTTCTGAAAGCATCCTGTTCATCATAATTTTTATATAGTACCTTGAATTTGACAGAATTTTCTCAGAGTAGGTACCATATGTTTTGATATTGTAGTCAATCATCCTAAATATTTCCCTCCATCCCATTCCCTTCCAATAATATTTACTCTATTTTCTATCTTATTTTGCCCTATTCCTCCTCAAAAGTGTTTTTCTACTGACTGCCCCCTTCCCTGCTCTACCCTCCTTTCATTTACCCTTCCATCATTATCCTCTTCCCCTCCTATTTTCCTGTAGGGTTAAATAGATTACTCTTCCCAATTGTGTGTGTGTGTGTGTGTGTGTGTTATTCCCTCCGTAAACCCACTCTGATGAGGTTAAGGCCTTTGAGCTAATACTGTTTTCTAAATTTTTCTTCTTCCCTCCCTCCTCAAATCTCCCTATACAATCAAGAAATTCAATATATGTCATACATGTGGTGTTATGCAGAACATCTTCCCCTTCCTCAAAAGTGTTTTGATTTTTACAGATCCCTTCCCCAAACTTCCTTTCTCTCCTTTCCCTCTCCTCCCCTCCCCCATCCCCAACTCCTTCTTCTCCCACTTTTCTCAGGGCAAAAATATATTACTATACCCACTTGAGTATGTATGTTATTCCCTCTTTGAGCCAATTCTGATGATAGTGAGGTTCACTCACTCCCCCTCTCTCCTTCTCCCTCTTCCCCTCCCTTCCATAGATTTTTTTTCTTGTTTCCTTCATATGAGCTACCTCTACCCATTCTACCTCTCCCCTCACCCTTCCCCCAGTCTATTCCTACTACCCCTCACTCCTATTTTAAAGATGTCATCATGGATTAGCTAGGTAGCATAGTGGACAAAGTACCAGCCCTGGGCCCAGGAGGCCCAGGGCCCAAATCCAGCCCCAGCACCAGACAACCCACCCTGTTTGCTCCACAAACAGAAGGATACACAAAAAATAAATGGTTTACAAATACCATCCCTTCATATTAAGTTCAGATCTGTGTCCTCTGTGTATTCCTTACTGAAGACGTTCTTATGAGTTAGAAGTATTATTTTCTCGTGTATGACTGTGAATAGTTTAACCTTTTAATGTCCCTCATGATTTCTTTTCCCTGTTTACCTCTTTAAGATTCTCCAGGAACTTGTATTTAAAAGTCAAATCTTCTATTCAGTTCATGTCTTTTCATCACAAATGCTTGAAAATCACATTTTTCATTGAAGTGCCAATTTTTTCCTGTGAAATATTACACTCAGTTTTTCTGGGTACTTGATTGTTGGCTATAGTTCCAGTTCCTTTGCCCTCTGGAATTTCATATTCCATGCCTTCTGGTCCTTTACTGTAGAAGTTGCTAGATCTTGCTTTATCTTTATTGCAGCTCCACAGTATTTGAATTTCTTTTTTCTAGCTGCTTGCAATATTCTCTCCTTGACTCAGGAGCTCTGGAATCTTCCTATAACATTCCTGGAGGTTTTCCTTTTGGGATCTCTTTCAGGAGGTGATTGGTGGATTCTTTCAATTTCTATTTTAGCTTCTGCTTCTAGAATATCAGGGCAATTTTCCCTCACATTCTCTTGGAGGATGGTCTCTAATCTCTTGTTTTGGTCATGGTTTTCAGGTAGTCCAATGATTTTCACATTATCTCCCCTGGATTTATTTTCCAGGTCAGCTGTTTTTCCAAGAAGATATTTCACATTGCCCCCTATTTTTTCATTCAATTGGATTTGCCTTACTGTGTCTTGGTTTCTCAAAAGGTCACTAGCTTCCATTTGTTCAATCCTAATTCTTAGGCAATTATTTTCATCAGAAATTTTTTTTATCTCCTTTTCCATTTGGCTTTTCAAACTGTTGACTTTTTTCTCATGATTCTGCTGCATCACTCTCATTTCTCTTTCCATTATTTCCTCCCTCTCTCTACATTTTCCTTCTATGTCTCCTACTTTCTCTTCAAAGTCCCTTTTGAGTGTTTCCATGGCCTGAGATCAGTTCATATTTTTCTTGGATGTAGGGGCCCTGTGGTTGATTTCCTTATCTGTTGGTGCCCCTTGATCTTCTTTGTCATTGAAGAAGCTTTATATAATTCTGAACTTTCTTTACTTGACTTTAAACTCTCTACTGGGGGCCCCTGTTTTTTGGTTCCACTATTGTTTCCAGTTTCAGATGGTCCCAGGTGTTTTGGTTTGAGGGAGGGCAGGTTTTACTATCCTCCACCACAATTATTAAACAGATTGTCTGCTTTTCAAGAATTGTTGTATACACTAGTGTATACCAATATGTTAAAGGCCAGTGTTCTGTCTACCTTGGAATCTTTTTAGCCAGGAACAATAGGATGGTTCAAAATCTTAATCCCAGTTTTTTCTTTTTTTTTTCTTTTTCTTTTTAAAGAGCAGATTGTTTGAGAGAAAGAAATTTAATGAGGAGTACTGGTAATCCTCATGAATTATTGAAGAAATTTATGACCCAGGAAACAAATATATATCCATCAATATGACTTCCATATATAATAAATGTAATTGATAACTAACTTCAAAGATTAAAGTAAAAAAAAAAAACAATTTTGAAAGACAAAAATGGATTACTTATTATCACATGTACTAAGATCAGTAGTGTTTTCTATGCAAAGACCAGAGATAGGTAGAATATCCCTGCTGAATTCCTGTACTTTATCTGCAGGGAGAAGAGAAGAGGAAACTACGGGGTAAAATAAGTAACTTGCCTTATTTTCCTTTGAAACATAGGGAGGAAAAAGTGCTGAGAACAGAACTAAGATAGCACCTCTAGAAGCACTCTCTTCAACTCAATTTGTTACTTTCAGTCTATTCAGTTGATATTTTCCTAGCCATATTCTTTCTTGGTATGTCTAAATCTTAGCTATCATTAGGATTGGAAGAAACATTGTACTATCTGAATTCCAAGTTGTTCCATAGAGCATATGATGCTCCCTGCATGAACTTTGATCCAGTAATCCTTCTACTAGGTCTGTACACCAAAGAAATAAAGGAAAAAGGAAAAAGACCCATATATAAAATATATTTATAGATGCTCTTTTTGTGGTGGCTAAGAGTTAAAACTGAGGGGATATCCATCAATTAAAGCATGGGTGAACAAGTTCTGGTGTATGAATGTGGTCGAATTCTATTGTGGTATAAGAAATGATGAAGGGGATAATTTAAAAAAAACTGGAAATACATATATGAACTTATGTAAAGTGAAGTGAACAGAATTAGGAAAAATGTATATAGTAATAATATTATAAAGATAATCAATTGATGGATTCAGAGAGCAGATTTAAGCATATGCTTTCTTAATTATAAGAAAATGGATAATTTGGACATTTGTTTTGCATTATTTCATATTTACAATGGGTTTTGTATTTTTACCTTCTTAGTCCATAAAGGAGTATGAGAAAGAATGGAAAACATTTGGAATGGAAAATAAAATTGAATTGAATACCGCTAACTTTTGAGAGAACAGAAATTTTTTTCCTAAGAAAAGAACAGGATGATATTTGGAGGAGTTGGTAGGCTATATATTTTTTTCCTTTTTAATTGGGAAAATTAAATAACTTTTGAATGGATTAGAGAATGAAGTAATTATTAGAATAAAATTTAATATTAAGGGAATGGGGTAATTGAGCACAAATTCTGCTCTAGAAACTAGGAGTGAGGAATGGGATCAAGAATATATGTAGTTGGGCAGCTAGGTGGTGCAGTGGATAGACCACCATCCCTGGAGTCAGGAGGACCTGAGTTCAAATCCGGATTCAGACACTTGATACTTACTGGCTGTATGGCCCTGGGAAAGTCATATAACTCCAATTGCCTCACAAAAAAAAAAAATGGATAGAGCACCAGCCCTGGAGTCAGGATTACCTGAGTTCAAATCTGACTTCAGACACTTAACAGCTCCTAGCTGTGTGATCCTGGGCAAGTCACTTAACCCCAATTGCCTCACTAAAAAAAAAAAAAAGAATATATGTAGGTCAAAAAAAGGGAAAAGTACCCACATGTACAAAAATATTTATAGCTGCTCTTTTTGTGGTGGCAAGGAACTGGAAATTGAGGGGATGCCCATCAATTGGGGAATGGCTGAACGAGTTGTGGTATATGAATATAATGGAATACTATTGTGCTGTAAGAAATTATGAGCAGGTAGATTCCAGAGAAACCTGGAAGGACTTACATGAACTGATGCTGAATGATATGAGCAGAACCAGAAGAACATTGTACATAGTATTAACAATACTTCATGTTGATCAACTGTGATAGACTTGACTCTTCTCAGCAATATAATGTTCCAAGATAATTCCAAAGGACACATGATGGAAAATGGTCTCCTAATCCAGAAAAAAGAACTGTGGAATCTAGATGCAGATTGAACCATACTATTTCTAATTTTTGTTTTCCTTTGTTTGAAGTTTTACCCTTTTGCTCTGATTCTTCTTTTACTGCATGACTAATACAGACATATTTTTAATGTGGTTGTACATATATAACCTATATCAGATTGCTTGCTGTCTTCAGGAGAGAGAGGGTGAAAAGTTTGAAACTAGAAATCTCATAAAAACAAATATTGAAAGTTATCTTTACATATAACTAGAAAATAATAAAATATTTTTATGATAAAAAAGAATAAATGTAGTGGGAGGCAGAGCCAAAATGGAGAAGAAAAAGCAGCAACTTCCTTAAGCTCTCCCCAAAACCATTCAAAATACCTCTAAATAATTCCATGAAACAGTTCCTGGAGTAAAGGAAGCTTCAAAATGACAGAGTGAAATACTTTTCTGAACAAAGACAACTTAGAAGGTCAGCAAGAGCCAAATCTGAGGAGGGTAAGGTTCAAACAATGCTCATACCCTCCCTTCATTCCCAATACTCCAATAGGTCTTTTCTAACCTTAATCTATGATGTGATTTATCCCCATTCTGTCTCTCCTTTCCTCTTTTCTCAATACAATCCTTTATTTTTCTTGCCTTAAGTTTTTTTTTTAATAGCATCACATCAAATTCAACTTATACCCACATGTTCTCTCTATGTATACCCTTTCCATCTACTCCTGCAAAGATACAGTTCTCAAGAGTTGCAAGTATTATCTTCCCCTGTAGAGATGTAAACAATTTAACAATATTGAACATGATTTTTTTTTCATTTTCCATTTTTATGCTTCTTTTCAGTCTTTTGTTTGGAGATCAATTGTTCTGTTCAGCACTGGTCTTTCATCAGGGAAGTTTGAACGTTTCTAATTTCATTGAATGCCCATCCTTTTGCTGAAAGGCAATGCTCAATTTCGTTAGGTAGTTGATTTCTGGTTGTAATCCAGACTCCTTTGTCTTTTAGAATATAATATTCCACATGCTTTTACCCTTTAATATTGAAGCTACCATGTCCTATGTAATCCTGACTCTACCTCCATGATATTTACAATGTTTCTTTCTGGATGCTTGTAATATTTTCCTGTACAGCTGATAATTTTTGAATTTGGCTATAATATTCTTAGGAGTTTTTATTTTGGGATTTCTTTTGGGGGGTGATAGATGAATTCTTTCAATGATTATTTTACCTTCTGGTTCTAAGATATCAGGGCAGTTCTGCTTGATAATTTCCTAATATATGTTGTCCACACACTTTCTTTATCGTACCTTTCAGGTAGTCCAATAATTCTTTAGTTGTCTCTCCTGGGGGCAAGAGAGGAAAGGCAGAAACTTTTTGAAACTCTCCACATTCCATCTACATACCTCCAAATAATGTCATAAGACAATTCCTGGAGTAGCAGAACCCACAAAAAGACAGAGTGAGACCATTTTTCAGTTAATGACAGCTTAAAAAGGCAGCAGGGAAAGTCTATTGTACCAGGATGAGAGGGGACCACAGCTGAGCCACACAGATCCAGCCGCAGGGAGGTTGTGTTCACTGGAGTAGCAACACTGCAGTGGGGGAGGGGTACATGCATGCCAAGCCTGAAATCACAAAGAATCAGATTTTTGCTTCTGGGTTAAAGAGCATGTAGGTGCCTGGTTACTTACAAGCCAGGCTACCTGAGAATGAGCCTCTCCTTAAATTGTACCATCTGGGACCCCCTGAATCTTGGAACAGTTCCTCTTGGAAGTAGTGCCCCACCTTAGGAAGGAAGTAAAAGCCAAGGAAAAGGCTAGGATAATGAGCAGACAGAAAATGATGTGGATCATCAAAAGTTTCTTTGGTGACAAGGTAGATCAAAATACACTCTCAGAAGACGATAAGAAAGTCAAACCTCCTACATGTGAAGGTTCCAAGAAAAATATGAATTGGTCTCAAGCCATGGAAGTGCTCAAAAAGGACTTTGCAGATAAAATAAGAGAGGTAGGGGGGAAAAATAGAAAGAGATATGAGAGTGATGCAGGTGGGTCATAAAAAAGTAATTTTTTCAGCTTGAAAAGCCCAATTGGTCAAATGGAAAAGGAGGAACAAACGCTCTCTGAAGAACATCATTGGGGGCACCTAGATGGCACAGTGGATAAAGCACTGGTGCTGGTTTCAGGAGGACCTGAGTTCTAATCCGTCCTCAGACACTTGACACTTACTAGCTGTGTGACCCTGGGCAAGTCACTTAATCTTCATTGCCTCACCAAATAAAATAAAATAAAATAATCATTGCTTAAAAATTAGGAATGAGCAAAATTAATTTATAAACCTTATGAGAAATCAGGACACAATAAAGCAAATCCAAAGGAAAGAAAAAATACAGGGCAATATGAAATATTTCCTTGGAAAAACAGCTTGAACTGGAAAATAGATCCAGGAGAGATCATTTGAAAATTATTGGACTACCTGAAAACCATGATCAAGTAAAGAGCTTAGACATCATCTTCCAAGAAATTGTCAGGGAAAATTGCCCTGATATTCTAGAAGCAGAAGGTAAAATAGAAAATTAAAGACTCCACCAATCACCTCCTGAGATTCCAAAATAAAAATGTCCAGGAATATTATAGCCAAATTCCTGAGATCCCAGGTCAAGGAGAAAATATTGCAAACAGATAGAAATAAACAATTCAAGTAATGTAGAGCCATAGATAGGACAACACAAGATCCAGCAGCTTCTACATTAAAGAATATGAGGGCATGGAATATGATATTCCAGAGGGTAAAGGAACAGGGATTAGAACCAAGAATCACTTCCCCAGCAAAACTGAGTATAATCTTTCAGGGGAAAAATGGGACTTCAATTAAAAAAGGACTTTTAGGCATTCATGATGAAAAGACATGAACTGAATAAAAAATTTGACTTTCAAATACAAGACCCTAGAGAAGCATAAAAAAGCAAACAGGAGAAAGACATCATGAGGAATGTTAAAAAGTTAAACTTTTTAAATTTTTACATGGGAAGAAGATTCTTCTAACTCATAAATTTCTCAGTATTAGGGCAGCTTAAAGGATATTCCTTAGATAGAGGGTACAGGTGTGAATTTGATAAGAAGGAATGATATCTTTAAAGCATTGAATTTATGTTTTTTTCTGAAAACTGACTGTTAATATCCTTTGAGTATTTATCAATTGGGGAATGACTTGTATTTTATGTTTTCAGACAAATAAATCAATGATATTTATAATCATATGAAAAATGCTCTAGATCATTATTGAAAAGATAAATGCAAATTAAAACAACTCTAAGGCATCACCTCACACCTATCAGAGTGGAAAATATAACCAAAAATGGAAAATATTGGATGTTGGTGAGGATGTGCAAAAGCTGAGATGCTAGTCCACTCTTGGTAGAGTTGTGAAAAGATACAACCATTCTGGAGAGTAATTCGGAACTATGCTCAAAGGGCAATAGAACTGTGTATACCCTTTGATCCAGCAATACCACTGCTAGGTTTATATCCCAAAGACATGCCCAAAAGGAGAAAAAGATCTATTTGTACAAAAAATATTTATAGCTGCTCTTTTTATGTTGGCTAAGAATTAGAAATCAAAGGAATGCCCTTCAATTGGGAAATGACTAAACAAGCTGTCATATATGATGGTGATAGAATATCATTGTGCTATAAGAAATGACAAACAGGATAATTTCAGAAAGTCTTAGAAAGACTCATATGAACTGATATATAGTGAAGTGAGCAGAACCAAGATAACATTGTGCACAGAGACAGCAATATTGTTTGATGAATAACTGTGAATGAATTGACTATTCTTAACAATAAAATGAGTCAAGATAATTACAAAGGACTACAGATGAAACATACTATCCACCTCCTAAGAAAGAACTGATATTGATGGAACAGACTGATGCATGCTATTTTTCATTTTCATTTTATTTTTTTAAAAATTGGACTATCTAAAAATTATAAAAAATGAACCTAGACATCATCTTTCAAGAAATTATCAAGGAAAACTGCCCTGGTATTCTAGAAGCATAGGGTAAACTAGAAATTCAAAAAAATCTACTGATCACATCCTGAAAGAAATCCCCAAATAAAAACTCTCAAGTATATTATACCTAAATTTCAGAGTTCCTAGATCAAGGAGAAAATATTGCAAGTAGTCAGAAATAAACAATTCAAGTATCCTGGAGCCAGAGTTTTCAGGCTAGTTGTTTTTTCCCAATGAGATATTTCAAATTGCCTTCTTTTTTATTCTTTTGATTCTGCTTTATTTTTTCTTTATTTCTCATAAAGTCATTTGCTTCCATTTGCTCAATCCTAATTTTTAAGGAGATATTTTCTTCAGAGAGCTTTTGTATTTCCTTTTCCATCTGGCCAATTCAGTTTTTTTTTTCCACAGAAGAATTACAATCAGTTTTGCTGGTTAGGTGATTCGTGGTCGTAATCCCAGTTCCTTTCCCCTATGGAATATCAGTTTGCCTGAAAAATAGATACAGTAGAGATAACTAGAATATTATAGGACTAACAGAAAACCATGATCATTAAAAAAAAATCCTAGACAGCATCTTCTAAGAAATTGTCAGGGTAAACTGTCTTGATATTCTAGAAGCATAAGGTAAAATAGAAATTGAAAGAATCCAGTGATTACCTCCTGAAAGAAATCCCAGAATGAAAATGTCCAGGAATATTATAGCCAAATTCCAGAACTCCAAGATCAAGGAGAAATTATTGGAAATAATATACAAAGAAACAATTCAAATATTGCATAGTCAATCAGGATAACAAGATTTAGAAGCTTCTATATTAAAATATCTGAGGGCTTAGAATATGATATTCCAGAGGGCAAACAAACTGGGATTCCAACCAAGAATCACCTACCCAGCAAAACTATTTTTGCATGTGCTTTTTCTGAAATTGTGATTACTACCCCTACTTTTTTTCTACTTTAGCTAAAGCATAATAGATTCTGTTCCAGCCCCTTATATGTACCCTGCATGTATCTATCTGCTTTAAATGTGTTTCTTGTAAACTACATATTGTACGATTTTGGTTTTCAATTCAATCTTCTATCCACTTCTATTTAATGGGTGAATGAATCCCATTCACATTTATAGTTATGATGACTATTTCTCTCCATTCTATTTTTTACCTGTTTATACCCCCCACACTTTCCCTTCTCACAAGTTTTTAGTTATGATCACCATCTTCCCCAATATCCCCTCCTGTTATCAATACCCCCTCTCCTTTTTATTATGACTCTCCCTTTTTAAACTCCCTTGTAGGGAAGATAGATTTCTATATCCAACTTTGTTTTTTGTTATTTCCTCTTTTAGCCAACTTTGATGAGAGTAAATTTTAATTTTGGGGCAGCTAGGTGGCACAGTTGATAGAGCACTGGCCCTGGATTCAGGAGGACCTGAGTTAAAATCTGGTCTCAGACTCTTGACATTTACTAACCGTGTGACCCAGGGCAAGTCACTTAACCCCAGTTGCCTCACCAAAGAAAAGAAAAAGTTTAATCTTTGCCCTTGTCCCCCATCTTCCCCTACATTATGAATTTCTTTCATGCCTCTTTTTGTATTTGTGGGACAATTCACACCGTTCAATTTCTCCCCTCCTTCTGTCATGCAATTTCTTTTTACCCCTTTATTTTGTTTTCTGAGCTATTGTTCCATCAGTGTTACCTTATAATCACACCCTCTGTCTACATGTCTCCTTCTAATTATTACTATAATAAAGTTGTTGATTTATATATTATCATCCCTTCAATATTAACTTATGATCATATTCTCTCTATATATATACTCCTAATTGCTCTTACAATAAAGTTTTTAAAACTTATAAATATGATCTCTTCATATACAAATATAGTTTAACCTTATTGAATTTCTTAGTTTTTTGTTTCTTGTTTCTTTTTTAATTTTTTATGTTTCTCTTGAGTTTTCTACTTGAAGGTCAAGTTTTTTAATTCAACTCTGGCCTTTTAATCAGAAATGCTTGAAAGTGCTCAATTTCATTAAATGTCCATTTTTTTCCCTGAAAGAATGTATTAAATTTTGATGGGTAGGTGATTCTTGGTTGTAAAACTAACTCGTTTGCCTTCCAGTTTATTAAATTCCAAGTTCTGTGGTTCTATAATGGGGAAGCTGCCAAATCCCATCTAATTCTGAGAGTATCTCCATGGTATTTGAATTGTTTCTTTTTGGCTGCTTGCAAGAATTTTTTCCTTGACTTGTGAGCTTTGAAATTTGCTTATGATCTCTTTCTGGTGGTAATTGGTGGATTCTTTTCATTTCTATTTTGCTCTCTGGTTCTAATATTTCAGGACAGTTTTCTTTGATGATTTCTTGAAAGATATTGTCCAACCTGTTTTTTTTTTTTGGTTTGTTTGTTTGTTTGTTTTTTGGTGGTGGTGGTGGAGGGGTGTTATGGCTCTCAGGTAGTCCAATAATTCTTATGCTGCCTCTCCTGTATCTATTTTCTAGGTCAGTTTTTTTTCTGATGAGAAATTTCACTTTTTCTTCTATTTTTATTTTTACTTTTTATTTTGTTTTTATTGTTTCTTGGTGTCTCATAGAATCATTAATTTTCATGTGTTCAATTCTAATTTTTAAAGAATTATTTTCTTCATTGACCTTTTGTACTTCCTTTTCCATTTGGCTAAATCTGTTTTTTAGGGAATTATTTTCCTTGATAAATTTTTTTTCATGCTTCTTTTGCATTATTTTTATTTCTTTTGCCAATTTTTCTTCTACTTCCATAATTTGCCTTATAAAGTCTTTTTTAAGCTCTTTCAGGATTTGCTTTTGGGCCTGAAACCAATTTGCTCTTTTTTTTTTTTAAGCTTCACCTATAGCCATTTTATTACTATTGTCCTCCTCTAGTTTATGCTTTGATTTTCCCATCACTATAGTAATTCTCAGTAGTCATGCTTTTTTTGGTTGTTTTTTGCTCATTGTTGTGCCTTTTTTGTGCCTTGATGTTATTATTCAAGTTGGGCTCTATTCCTAAACTGTCCCAAGTTTTGTGTTGAGGCTCTGGGTTTTACTGGTGGTTTTCAATGGGATTCAGGGATTAGCTGCTTGCTTTTGCTGGTTTGCTAAAATTAACAACATCTATCTGGTGGCTGGCTCTGGAGGAATAATTTTGTTTCTGATCTGCCCAAGTGTGTCTGTGCATCCTGCTTCTACTTTGCTATGTTAACCAGTCACTCTGCTAGCAAGTCCTGGAAGGGCAGTTGTTGTTGTTGTTGTTGTTGTTGTTGTTGTTGTTGTTGTTTGTGATCTACTGAATCCCAGCTGCTGGTTTGCCCTGGAAATAGTCTCTCTGTTGGGAAGTCCCAGGGGGTGGGAACTTGCTGTTGACTAGTCTTGGGCAGGGCTTCATTACTGGTAAGGAGTGGCATCAAAGCCTCCCTTGTGGTGTCTGCTAGCTTTCAGGGGGCCTGGTGAGGATCCCTGCTATGCTGCCCAGACTGCTTACCTGCCCAGGGAGTTGCTTGTTTTACAGGTGTGTGGAGCATCTCTGGTGGATTGTGCCAGGCTCAGAGCCCTGCTTCAGGCCCCCTACTGTGAGCCCAGAAACTGCTGCTGCTGCTGGTGATCCTGGAATTCACTTCCCTCCCAACCAGGAAAGACAGGCCTTTCATGCCAGGGTGGTAGGCTGTTTACTTGCTCCTTAAACTATTCAGAGGCAGATTTGTGTCAGGTTAGAGGGGACATCTGAGAGTTCTCCTGGGGGTTGCTTCCTCACTTAGCCATCTTGGCATAGGAAGTCTCTTTCAGTAATTCTTGATGAAGAGACCTGAGCTGAATAGAAAATTTAACTGTCAAATACAAGACTCAGGAGAAGTAGAAAAAGGCAAACAAGAAAAAAGAAATCATAAGAGATAATAAAAGATTGAACTGTTTACATTCCTACATGGGAAGATAATACTTTTAACTCAGAAGGACTTTCTCATAATTAGGGCAGGTGTATGGAGTATATTTAAACAGAGGGTACATGTGTGAGTTGAATATGAAGGGATTATATCTTTAAAATATACAAATCATTGCTGAGAGTGTAATGTACTAGGATAAAGGGAAAGGGAGAGGTGTAATTGGGTAAAGTATTTCACATAAAAGAAGCAAGGAAAAGCTTATAAAGTGGAAGGGAAGATGGCGGAGGTGCTGTGGAGTGAGTGAACTTTACTCTCATCAGAAGTAACTCAAAGAGATGAATTCCAGGGGTGGAGCCAAGATGGCAGAGGAAAAACAATAAACACACAGAGCTTCTGACACAAATACCCCCAAAACAGCTATAAAACATCCCCTGGAGCAGCAAAACCCACAAAAATATGGGCAGAGATTATTTTCCATCCAAAGACAGTTTAGAGAGGGCTGTGTTGGGCTGCAAGAAGAAACCAAACATGCAATCACACCTACACAGACCCCAGGCACGTTGTGCCTGAGGAATTTACCCCTGAGTCTCCAAAACAGCTGTAGCACCAGTGTCTTCTAGAAATGAGCTTACAGTCAGGTGAGAGTACTAAATGGCTGGCCAGGGGTGCAATGCAGGGCTGTCTTCTGGACCTAAGGAGGAATTCTTCTATCCCACCCTAGCATGGAACCAGGAAGAAATTGTGAGTGGTGGGAGGCACAGTTGCGGGAGGGGCAAAGGTTCATCAGAGCTAAGAACCACAGCACATAAAGTTCTGCTGACTGGTTAATTAGAAGTTGACTTGATGTTATCTTCAAACCAGAGAACAGGCCATGTGAGATAAAAACCTTCCGTATCTCAAACTGAAACACCTGGGACCCTATGAAGCTTGGGGCAGTGTAGCTTGGTAGGAGTACCCCATTGTAAGAGGGAGTTAAAAGTCAAGTAAAAGACAGAAAGATGAGCAAAAGAACTTGATAATTATAGAAAGTTTCTTTAGAAACAAGGAAGATCAAGGTGTACCCTCCGAAAAGGGTAACAACCTCAGGGTCCCTAAATACAAAGCTTCCATGAAAAATATGAGTTGGTCCTAGGCCATGGAAGCACTCAAAAGGGACTTTGGAGTGAAATTAGGAGAGATAGAAAGAAGATTTAGAGAGGTAGAAAAAAGAATGGAAATAGAAATGAGAGTGATGCAGGATGCAGGGTCATGAGAAAAAAAGTAAAAAATCTTGAAAAGCCAAATGGAAAAGGAGATACAAAAGTTCTCAGAAGAAAATAATTGCCAAAGAATTAGGATTGAACAAATGGAAGCTAGTGACTTTATGAGGAACCAAGAAATAGTAAAGCAAATGAATACAAAAATACAAATAAATACAAATGAATAAAAAAAAATAGAGGGCAATATGAAATATTTCCTTGGAAAAACAGCTGACCTGGAAAATAGATTCAAGAGAGATAATTTGAAAATCATTGGAATACCTGAAAACTATGACCAAATGGCACTTTAATCAAAAAAGAGGACTTTCAGGCATTTGTGATGAAAAGACTTGAACTGAGTAGAAAATTTGACTTTCAAATACAAGACCCTAGAGAAGAATAAGAAGGTAAACAGGGAAAAGAAATCATGAGGGATATTAAAAGATTAAACTGTTTACATTCCTACATGGGAAGATGATTCTTCTAACTTAAAAGAAATTTCTCAGTATTAGGGCACCTGATAGGAATATACTTAGACACAGGGCAGAGGTTTGAATTGAATATGAAGGGATGATATATGTAAAGCATTTATTTTTTGTTGATCCTTGTTTTTTGTGTGGCAGGCAAGGTGAGATAGCTTATGTCTGGGGTCAGATTTGGGCTCAGGGCCTCTTGGGTCCAGGGCTGGTTCTTTGTCCACTGTGTCATCTAGCTAATCCATGAAGACATCTTTAAAATAAAATTAAGGGGTAAGAGGAATGTGCTGGAAGAAAGGGAAAGGGAGAGGTGGACTAGGGAAAAGTAGCTCACATAAAAGAATTAAGAAAAAGCTTATGGAGGGGAGGAAAAGAGGGGGAAGGAGTGGGGGAGTGAGTGAACCTTACTATCATCAGAATTGGCTCAATGAGGAAATAACATACATACTCAAGGGGGTATAGTAATACATTTTGCCCTGAGGGAAAGTGGGAGGGGAAGGAGATAAGGGTAGGGGGAGAACAGGGAAAGGAAAGAAAGGCATATTGGAGGAGGTAGCAGTAAAAAGAAAAACACTTTTGAGGAAAGTGAAGACGTTCTGCATAACTGCACATGTATAACATATTGAATTGCTTCATTTCATAGGGAGGCTTGAGGAGGGAGGGAGGAAGAAAAAATTAGAGTACAGAATTAATCTCATCAGAGTTGTTTCAAGGAGGGAATTACATACACACCCAATTGGGAGGAGTAATCTTTCTAACCCTATAGTAAATTAGGATGGGAAGAGTTTAAGGAAGGAAGGGTGAAAAAGAGGGCAGAATGGGGGAGGGGACAGTCAGAATCAAAACATTGGGGAGGAATAGGGTAAAAGAAGATAGAAAATAGAGTAAATATCATGGAAAAGGAATGGTATGGAGGGAAATAGTTATGATGATTGATTTTACTGGCAAAATGTATGGTACCTACTTTGCTGGGCTATTGTGAAGAAAATTCTTTGTCAAGTTTAAGGCACTATATAAAAGTTATGATGAACAGGATGCTATCAGAAACACCTGGAAAGACATACATGAACTATAGCAGAGTGAAATGTACTGTAGACAAAATAACAGCAATAGTGTAAGATCTGCTGGTAAGCACATGGTTATTTTCAGCAAGGCAATGATCCAATATAACTATGAAGGACTTTTGAAAATTGCGATACACTTACAGAGAAAAAACTGATGATATCTGAAAACAGACTAAAACACATTTTTTTTTGTTGGACAACTCCTTAATCTGAAGTCTTGTTTTCATCTATTTTCTCTCACAACCTCACTAATGTAGAGATGTTTTCCATGACTACTCATTTATAACTTATGTTGAATTGCTTGAGTTCTTGGGGGTAAGGTGTGGGATGGAAGGGAGGAAAAGAAGTTGGAACACAAAGTTTTTAAAAATTGGTGTCAAAATTTGTTTTTATATGTAATTTGGAAAATAATATTCTAAACAGAAAAAAATGAAGTGGCTCAAAGAGAGAATAACGTGCACACTCATTTGGTTATATAAATCTATCTTACTCTGCCAGAAAGTTGGAGGGGAATAGGATGGGGCAGAGGCAGTGTGATATAAGGGGGGCAAGTTTGGGGAGGTGGCAATTAGAAACAAAGAACTTTTGAGGAAGGACAGTGTGAATGGAGATGGAGAATAGTCTAAATCACATGAGGACATGAGGGATGGAATAATCTAAATCACATGAGGATGGAGGGAAATACAGTTAGCAGTAGTTACTGTGAAAAAATTTTGAAGCAAGTTTATCTGATAAAGGTTTCAAGTAAATTTAAAAAAAAATAAGAGCTATTCCCTGATTGCTAAATGGTAAAATATATGAATAGTTTTCAGATGAAATAAGCAAAGTTATTTAATGTCATATGAAAAAAATGCTCTAACTCACTCTTGATTAGGAAGATGCAAGTCAGGGCAATCCTGGGTTACTACCTCATACGTGGATTGGATTGGATAATAAGACAGGAGAGGAAGATGACAAATGTTGTATTGAATATGGGGAAAAGGAGATATAAATGCACTGATTGTGGAGGTGTAAATTGATTCAAACACACTATAGAGCAATTTGGATCTATGGCCAAGGGGCTATAAATTCATGCATACTCTTTGACCTAGTAATATCATTACTAGGTCAGTATCCAAATAGAGATAAAAAATTAAAAAATAGTTAAAGGACCTACATATGCAAAATATTTATGGAAGCTCTTTTCAGGTGCAAATAATTTGAAATTGAGATGATCCTCAATTGGGAATATTTGAACACATTGTGGAATGTGATTATGATGGAACACTATTGTGCTATAAGAAATGAATGATGAGCAGCATGTTCTCAGAAAAACCTAGAAAGACTTACATGAACTGGTGCAAAGGGAAATGTGCTGTGTACAAGTAATAGCAATATTGTAAGGGGATCATCTGTGAATAGCTTGGCTATTCTCAGCAGGACAATCATCCAAGACTCCTCTGAAAGACTTATGATGAAAAATGCAATCCAACTCCAGAAAAAACAACAACAACAACAACAATAAAAACTCATGTCTGAGTACATATTGAATCATAATTTTTTAGTTTATTTTTCTTGTGTTTTTTATTTGTTTTCTTTCACAACCTGACTAATATGAAAATGTTTTGCATGTCTTTATATGTATAACTCATATTGAATAGCTGGCCTTCTTAAGGGGAAGAGGGCAAATTTGGAGTAAATTTGGAGTAAAAAATTTTAAGAATGGACATTACAAATTATTTTACATGTAATTGGGAAAAATAAAATTCTAAATACATGGGAAAAAACTGTATAATCCTTCAGGTGAAAAAATGGGCATTCAATGAAAGAGAGAACTTTCAGGAATTCCTAATGAAAAGATCAGAGCTAAATAGAAAATTTGACTTTCAAACACCAGACTCAAGTGAAACAGAAAAAGGTAAAAAGGAAAATGAATTCATGAGGGGTTTAATAAGATTTAACTGTTTACATTCCTACATGGGAAGATGGCATAACTCATAATAATATTCTTGTTATTGCAGCATTTGGAAGGAGTATATATAGACAGAGGGCACAGTTGTGTGTTGAATATGAAGGGATGATAACTAAAAATATAAAATTAAGGGGTGAGAGAGGAAGGCATTTGGAGAAAGGGAAAGAGAGAAGTGAAATGGAGCAAATTAACTCACATAAAAGAGGCAAGAAAAAGCTTATACAGTGCAGGGGAACATGGGTAAGGTGAAGAGGAGTAAGTGAATCTTACTCTCAACAGAAATGGCTCAAAGTAGGAATAATATACACATTCAATTGGGTTTAGAATTCTATCTTAACTTGCAGAGAATGAGGAGGAAAATGGTATAAGAGATGGGTATTGGGGTGTGCATAGTCAGAAGCAAACCATTTTTTTTCTAATGAAGAAACATTTTATTTGGGAGAGACAACAGATATAGAAAGGTTGACTTCAGGGAAGGTGGTAAGGCTCAAGAATTTGTTTTGTTTTGTTTTTTACCTTGTTCAGTATTTTATTATTTTCCAGCTACATATAAAGATAGTTTTCAACTTTTGTTTTCATAGGATTTTCAGGTCCAAATTTTTCTCCCACTCTCCCTTCTCTCCCTCCTCCCGAAGACAAAAAGCAATCTAATATAGGTTATATATATGAAATCACATGAAACATATTACTGCATTAGTCATATTGTGACAGAAGAGTCAGAACACAAGGGAAAAACTTCAAAAAAGAAGAAAAAAAACACAGCTTCAAAGTAGAAACAGTATGGTTCAATCTGCATTCATAAACCACAGTTATTTTTTTCTGGATCTTGAGAACATTTTCTACTATGAAGTTCTTTGAAATTCTTTTGGACCATTGCATTGCTAAAAAGAGCCAAGTCTGTCACCATTTTTCATCACACAATGTTGCTGTTACTGTATACAGTTTTCCTGTTTTTTTTTTTCCTCTTAGTCAGCATCAGTTCATGTAAGTCCTTCCAGGTTTCTCTGAACTGCTCCTGCTCATCATTACTTTTCACATTGATTTTTAAAAACTTTGTGTTCTAAATTTTTTTCTTCCCTCCCTCCTCATTCCTCTTTATGAAATCCAGCAATTCAATATGTCATATATGTGCCGTTATGCAAAACACCTTCTCATTAGTCAGGTTGTGAAAGAAAATAAGCAAAATACCTTTAGAAAGAGTAGCTAACAAATAAAATTATGCTTTAATCTGTATTCAGATGCCATCAGTTCTATCTCTGTCGATGGATTGCCTTTTTCATATGTGCTTCTGATATCATCCTGCTCATCATTTCTTTCACAGTTACTATTGTTAACTCTATTACCCTCCATCTTAATCCCTCCCCATGATATTTACTATATTATCTATCTTCCTTTACCCTATCCCTTTTCAAATGTGTTTTGCTTTTTACTACCTCCTCCCCCAATCTGCTCTTTCTTCCATTGCCTCCCTCCCACCTTATCCCTTTCCTCTCCCACTTTCCCATAGGGCAAGATACATTCCTATTCCCTCTTGAATGTGTATGTTATTCCTTCTTTGAGCCAATTCTGATGAGAGTTAGGCTCACTCACTCCCCCACTGCTTCCCCAACTTTCCCTCTACTCCACCAGCTTTTTCTTATTTCTTTTATGTGAACTACTTTTCTCCAACATGCCTCTCCCTTTCCCTTTCTTCCAGTGCATTCCCGTTATCCCTTAACTTTATTTTAAAGGTGTCATCATGGGTCAGCTAGGTGAAACAGTGGACAAAGCAGCATTCCTGGACCCAGAAGGCTGCAAGCCCAAATCCATCCCCAGACATAAGCCATCCCACCCTGCCTGCTCCACACAAAACAAGGATAAACAAAAAATAAATGCATTGCAAATATCATACCTTCATATTCAATTATCAGCTGTGCCCTCTAAGTATATTCTTTTCAGCTGCCCTAATACTGAAAAAGATCTTATGAGTTAGGAGTATTATCTTCCTATGTAGGAATGTAAACAGTTTAATCTTTTAATATCCCTCATGATTTCTTTTTCCTGTGTACCTTTCTGTGGTTCTCTAGGGTCTTGTATTTGAAATTCAAATTTTCTACTCAGTTCAGGTCTTTTCATCACAAATTCCTGAATGTCCTCTTTTTCATTGAAGTGCCATTTTTTCCTCTGAAAGATTTTACAAAGTTTTTCTGGGTATTTGATTGTTGGCTGTCGTCCCAGTTCTTTTGCCCTCTGGAATATCATATTACATGCATTCCTGTCCTTTAATGTAGATACTGCTAGATCTTGTTTTATCCTTATTGAAGCTCCACAGTATTTTAATTCCTTTTTTTAGTTGTTTGCAATATTTTCTCCTTGACCTGGGATCTCTGTAATTTGCCTATCTTTTTGGCATCTCTTTCAGGAGGTGATCTGTGGACTCTTTCTTTTTAATTTTTTTTTAAATTATAAAAGTATTTTATTATTTTCCAGTTACATGTAGAGATAGTTTTCAACATTTGTTTTTATAAGATTTCTAGTTTCAAATTTTTCTCCCTCCCTCCCCAAGACAGCAAGCAATCTGATATTGGTTATATATGTACAGTCCAATTAAACATATTTCTGCCTTTGTCTTGCTGTGAAAGAAGAATCATAGCAAAAAGGAAAAACCTCAAAAAAGAAAAACAACAGCACCAAAAACCTATTTCCCTCCATCTTATTTACCCCCTTTGTACTTTGTAATTTTCCCCCTTCTTTTCACCCTATTCCTCCTCACCAACGTTTTGTTTCTTTCCCCTACCTCCCCCAATCTGCCCTCCCTTCTATCAGCAACCCCTTTTCCCCTTCCCTTTTACTTCCCTAAAGAATAAGCTACATTTCTTTATCCAAATTTATGTATATGTTATTCCCTCTTTGAATCAAATCTACTGAGAGTAAGGTTGAAACAAGGTTCACCCCTCCCTTCTTTCCCTCTGTTGTAATAGGTTTTTTGCACCTCTTCATATGATGTAATTCACCCTATTTCACTTCCCTTTTCCTCTTCTCCCCATAAAATACTTTTTTTAGCCCCTTAATTTTCTTTACATCATCACATCAACAACAATTTATATTTATACTTTCTCTGTATAATCCTTCCATCTACCCAAATAGATATACAGTTCTCAAGAGTTACAATTATTATTTTCCAGTTAAGGAATGTAAATGGTTTAACCTTTTTGAATGACTTTTTCCCCCCCTGTTTCCCTGTTTCCCTTTTTAAACTTCTCTTGAGTCTTGTATGTCAAATTTTCTATTCAGTTCTGGTCTTTTCATCAGGAAATCTTGAAAGTTCCAAATTTCATTGAATGTCCATCTTTTACTCTGAAAGAAAATGCTCAGTTTTGCTGGGTAATAGATTCTTGGCTTCAATACAATCTCCTTTACCTTCCTGAATATTGTATTCCAAACCTTGTGATCCTTTAATTTTGAAGCTGCCAGGTCCTGAGCAATCCTGTCTATGGCTCCATTATATTTAAATTGCTTCTTTCTGGCTGTTTGGCATATTTTCTCCTTCACCTGATAGTTCTGGAATTTGGCTACAATATTCCTTGGAGTTTTCCTTTTGGGGTCTCTTTCAGGAGGTGATCAGTAGATTCTTTCAATGATGATTTTATCCTCCGATTCTATAATATCAAGGCAGTTCTCCTTCATAATTTCCTGGAGCATTTTGTCTAGACTCTTTTTCTTATCATGGTTTCAGGCAATCCAATGATTTTCAAATTGTCTCTCCTAGATCTATTTTCCAGGCCAGTTCTCTCTCCAATGAGGTGTTTCACATTTTCTTTATTTTTTTCATTCTTTGGATTCTGTTGGACTGATTCCTGGTGTCTCATGGAGTAATTAGATTTCAACTGTTTAATTCAAATTTTTAAGGCATTATTTTCTTCAACGAGATTATGTATCTCCTTTTCCATTTGGTCAAATGAATTTTCTAAGGAATTGTTTCCTTCAGTCAATTTTTGTACTTTCTTTTCCAAGCTGCTGATTTGTTTTGCTTCCTTTTCCAAGCTACTGATTCTTTTTCCCCTAATTTTATTGTGTTGCTTTCATTTCTCTCCCCATTTTTCTTCTATCTCTCTCAATTGATTTTTAAAATCCGTTTTAAGCTCTTCCAAGAAGGCTTTTTGGTCTTGAGACCAATTCATCTTCCCTCTTGTGGATTCACATGTTGGCAATTTGAGAGTATTGTTATCGCCTGAGTTTGTGTTTACTGCTTCCCTGTCAACACATAAGCTCTCAATGGTAAGAGCTCTTTTTTTGTTTCTTACTCATATTGCAGCTTTTTTTTTCAAAGTTGACATCTGCTCCTATGACCCCAGGGTCACTGTTTCAAGGTTCTTGTGCTGGGATATAGGGGCTGTGTTGCTGGCTTTCTACTCTAAGGCCTCTATGGCTTGTGGATTTCTCACTGCTCTGGGCTTGCTCCCACTGTGCTGGGATGGCCTGGTCTGGTCGTGCCTGTCTTATGGATGCCCTTCTAGCTGGCAGCCTGCTCTCTCACTGGAGCTGGTGGATCTCACCACTGGCCTGCTGTGCCATCAGCTTGCTGAGTCAGTATCAAGGGGCCTCAGTTGCTTGGCTGTGGCCTAGAGCTTCCTGCTGACTTGCCCAGACCCGCTCCATGCTGCCCATGGACTCTTTCAATTTCTATTTTACCTTTTGCTTCTAGAATATCAGGACAATTTTCCCTGATAATTTCTTGGAAGATGATGTCTAGACTCTTTTTTTGATCATGTTGTACAGGTAGTCCATTGATTTTCAAATTATTTCTCCTGGATCTATTTTAAATGTCAGCTGTTTTTCCACGGAGATATATCATATCGCCCTCTATTTTTTTTATTCTGTTGGATTTGCTTTACTGTGTCTTGTTTTCTCATAAAGTCACTAGCTTCCAATTGTTAAATCCTAATTCTTAAGCAATAATTTTCTTGAGTGCTCTTCTATCTCCTTGCCCATTTGGCTTTTCAGACTCTTGACTTTTTTCTCATAACCTTCCTGTATTGCTCTCAATTCTCTTTCCATTCCTTCCTTCTGTCTCTCCTACTTTCTCTTCAATGTCCCTTTTGAGTGCTTTCATGGTCTGAGATCAATTCATATTGTTCTTGGAAGCTTTGGATTTTGGAGGTTTGACTTTGTTATTAATTTCTTCTTCTGACGGGGTACTCTGGTCTACCTTTCCCCCAAAGAAGCTTTCAATGGTCTGCTGCTTTCTCTGCCCACTCATCTTGGCTGCTTTTTTCTTGGCTTTTCCCTCTTTCTTAAAGTGTAGCACTGCTTCCAAGACACACTGTTCTGAACTACAGTGTGGCCCAGGGGGTTATTGGGCTTCTTCTTAGCTTGCCTCGCCTGTGAGTAACCACAGCCACTTGCTCTTTGACCTGGAAACACAAGTCTGATTGAAATATGATTCTCTATGGTTGGAAGCTTGATGTGCCTGTCCCCATCCCCCACTGGGCCACCACCATTAGATTCATCCCACTGGTTCAGAGCCAGGGTGCTTTGCCCCAACTTCAACAGAGACTGGATCCATTTCACCCCGGCCAACTGCCAAACCCCCTCACCAGTCCGTGAGCCGATCCTCAGAAGAATCCACTGGTGCTAAAGACTCTGAGGCACACTGGAAGCACTGTCTGTTCCTGGCTGGGACCAAATCATGAGCTGAGCTGCTCAGCCAGATCAGCAGGTGATTACAATTATTATTGTTTGCTGAAAAACAATGTCACTCTGTTCTTATGTGCATTAGGCTGTTATGTGTTTTTTTTCATGGCATTATTTGGGAGTGAGTGGACAGGTTTATCCGGAGCTTGTGGGAGTCATAGCCTCTCCTCCCTCATCTTGGCTCCACCCCTTCAGAAGCAAACCATTTTGAGGAGGGACAGGGTAAAGAGGTGGAGAATAGAATAAACTAAGCGGAAATAGGATTGAGGAAAATACAGTTATCAATAGTAACTTTAAAAAAATTTGAAGCAAGTTTCTCTGATAGAGGCCTCATGTCTCAAACATATATAGACCTGAGTCAAACTTAAAAAAAAGAAAAGCCATTCCCCAGTTGATAAATGATCAAAATATATGAAGTTTTCAAGTGAGCCAATCAAAGCTGTCTATAGATACACAAAAACTTGCTCTAACTCACTATTGATTGGAGAGATGCAAATCAAAACTGTTCTAAGGTGCTACCTCATACCTATTGGATTGGCTAATAGGACAGAAGAGGAAAATCACAAATATTGGAGGGGATGTTGAAAATATGAGACATTAATGCATTATTGGTAGTGTTGTGAATTGATTCAGCTATTCTGTAGTACAATTTGGAACTGTGCCCAAAGGGCAAAAATCTCAAGAAAATAAAGAAAGTTAAAAAAAAAAAGTATGCTTCCATCTGTAGTCAGGCATCATCAGTTCTTTATTTGGGGATAGATAGCATTTTTCATTATAAGACCTTAAGAGTTGTCCTGGATTATTGTATTGCTGAAAATAGCTAAGTAATTCACAGCTGATCATCTTACAATATTGTTATTACATTGTACACAATACATTTAACTTTGCATCAGCTTGTATAAGTCATTCCAGGTTTTTCTAAGAGCATCCTGTTGATCTTTTCTTTTGAAAAATAGTATTTTATCACAATTGCATACAACAATGTGTTCAGCCATTCCCAAATGATGTGCATAACCATAATTTCCAATTATTAGCCACCAGAAAAGAGATGCTATAAATATTTTTATACATATAGGTCCTTTTCCTTTTTTATCTTTTTTTGGATAAAGGCTTAGTAGTGCTATTGCTAGATCAATGGGTATGCATGATTTTATATGGTTATGTCAGAGTTTATAATTAGGGAATGTAACACTTGTTAATAATGGTGAGGTATTAAATACGGTCATCCCCACTTGTGGCAGAGGTAGAATTGATTGTTTAAATTAAAATGGTTGAGGAAATTGAAGGTTGTAGAGTTTGAAGAAGAATCTACATGGATAATAAGGTTCCCTGTGAGAAGAGCAGGAGTTAGAGAGGAGAGAAAGATGGTGAGCCATGAGCTGAACTACTTGTGAAAGTATAGAAAATTACTATCAGGTCTATATAATACAGCTACCACAATTTTAATTAGGTGGGATTTTTTAATTGAATGGAGTAATATATATATATATATATATATATATATATATATATATATATATATATATATATATATATATATATATATATATATATATATATATATAATGAGCAAAGAAGACAGGAAAAGTATGTGGAAGTTATAAATCGGAGGACTGAATCTTCAGAATCTAAGTGAATAGGGATGTGAGAGAAGTTACAGGCAGTATTGGAGAGCATAGTAGAATGAAAAGGAACATAAAAAGAAGTTGAAAGGGAGCCAAGAGAAGAGTAATGTTACAGAAGTCAAGTGAAAAGATTGAATATAGCAGGAGGAGATGATTAATAGCATCAAAATTTGTAGAGAGGTCAAGAATGATGAGGATTGTGAAGTTTTTTTTTCCAATCTGATTTAGATAATAAAAGATAATAATGTTGAAGGAAGAACTTTCAGTAAGGAAATGATTTTGTCTCAAAGAATGAAAAAAGGTTCTTTAGTGGATTCCAGGTAAAGAAGTAGAGGTAAGGGCATTGGAGTATAGAAGACTTTTTCAAACAGTTTGACTATGAAAGGGAAGAGAGAGATAAGATTATAGCTTAAGTATCTGATAATGTCAAATGATAGGTCTCTATAAATGAAAAAGCCCATTGTATGTTTATAGACAGTGGCTAAGGATGATGGCATATAATGAGAGATTGCAAATGAGAGTATAGACTATTTTTCCCAAGTAGAATGTGTAATATATTAAGCAAGAGACAGTTTTTGTTTTGAAATAATAGAAGATTAGCATGGTTCTCAGCACATAATAATGAATGTTTACTTAACTAAATTTAGTAGTGAAAAGGGGGGAACTAGGTCTTAAGGTCAGTAGATTAATTTAAGAATGATCTAGGTAACATTATAAATGGATTACAATTTATGGTAATGAAGGAAGGGTCTGGAAGCTGCAAGCAGGAGCAAAGATTAGATAGCTTTCCTACACTGGGTAAAGTGTGGTAAGATTGAGTTGAGCACATTTCAACCATAATTCCATTTCAGATCCTAATTCTAAATACTAAGTTTTGGATAAAATAACTAGACTTAAATCTACTGTGGAGTCAATGAATTTAGTCTTTGGCAGTGTGTCTTAGTGAAAAAACCATCAAACTTCAAGTTAGAATATCTGAGTTTATATATAAACTGTGGTATTTACTATCTATTAACGTCCAGTCAGTAACTTCACCTTGCTACACAATCGTTTTTTTTTCCCTTTTAAATGGGTCTTTATACTATGTGCCTCATTGTTCTGAGGAATGTGCTTTGTTGCTATATGGCAGAAATTTGTTTTTTTATAAGGAAGCCAATTTTCTAAATTTCTCCCCTCATATCTTCCTTATCTTCCTCCAACACACATATGTGCATTTTTTCTCTCAAATATTTAACCTCTTGCCCACCCTTCTGTCCACTTGTATCAGAGCTAGCAGGTACATAATCAATTCATTAACACTAAGGTTTTAGTTCCAACTTGGAGGAGTGGCAAAGGAACTATCCTGGGAGGAAAGATACTTGAGTTCAAAAATCTAGCTTTCCTCCAACCCTTTCCTCCAAGATCTATACAAGTTATTTCTCCTCTCATCCTGTTTATTTGTCAGGTGAGAGAGTAAGACCAGGTGATCATTAAGGCCCTTTTCTGTTGTAAAAATTCAGTTATACCAAACTGATAGATTACCTCAGATAGAAGTATTGGCCTTTCAAAGAATATCATTATATTCTCTGGATTGTGGAAGAGATATTTTGAGGGATGGGGGGTTGTTCAGTGAACTTTTTGATATCTCACATAACATATCACAATGGTAACTGACTGCAATCACTAACTGTAATGGGTTCCCACTTCTGGTGAATTTCCAGGCTACATAAATACAAAACCATACACAGTCAATACACATAGTCAGAGAGCTAGTAACATACATACATGCACCTAGCCATATCAATTTATTCTCAATTACAAATAAGCACACAAAGCAACACATGCATACACACTCACATCAAAACTGAAACACATAGATCTTATAGGTTTTGAGAGTCCAGAATGAGCAGTTCTCAGTATGTTCTCACAGATAATAAAACTGATATTCCACTCTAAGGGGCCATCATTGCCCCCTTACTTATTACCAAAGCTCTCTCTTCTTTCAGCTGGCCTCTACCTTGCACAATCCCCCACCCCCTTCAATCTGTTTGTGCTAGCTGAGCCAGTCACATCACGTCAGGGTCAGCCTAGCCTGGCTTCTGAAGTGGGCTGGGAGACGGTTTCCACAGAGACGTGTTATTAAAGAAACAATGCTTTAGTCTCCACAGCAGCAAGCCTAAGTGCTGTTTATTTCCAGATGCTTTCCTGTAACAAAATGGAGGAAACGCAGCTGTGCGTCACTTTGTGGGGCAGCTGGAACATCATGGGCCATAGCACCAAAGAGGGGATAATAATCATAATGATGATAATAATAATAATCCCTCATGTTCTCCCCTCATTCAGTGCTTTAGACTTTCCAAAGTGCTTTCATATCTATTCTCTCATGTGACCTTCATAGCAACCCTTTGAGGTACATAGTACAAGCATGGATTTCCTCTTTTTATTGATGAAGATACCAAGATTCAAAACCAAAGAGTAACACTGGGAAATAATGATGGAGATAGCCCTTGAGCATGGGTCTTTTGGGTTCACAGCCATGATTCTAAGACCCTTCTAGATTGGAAATTATATCAGTGAAGGAGCTGTATTTTGTCTAATTTTTTAAAATCTCCTTTGAAAGTCATCAAAGTGTGTGGCAAAAATTATTGTTCAGTCTTTTCAGTTATATCCTATTCGGGGGTTTGCTCAGCAAAGATACTGTAATGGTTTGCCATTTCATTCTCCAGCTCATTTTACAGATGAGGAAACTGAGGCAAACAAGGTTAAGTGACTTGCCCAGGGTCATACAGCTAGTAAGTGTTTGAGATTGAATTTGAACTCACATCTTACTGATTATATTTCCTGAATTCTATTCATTGTGCTACCTAGTTTCTTTGTTGACATAAAATAGGAACTCAATAAAGTGGTTCTTGTATGTATAAAAGAAGGAAGGCATGGCACAATAAATGGTGATCAGCTCAGGGCTAGAGGTTGTTGGTAGAAAAAGATTATTTTTCTTTCAAACCACCAATTCCTAAGCTTCTACACAGATGACTCATTCATAGAATCATAGAATCAAGGAATCTCAGAGTTGCAGGGGATTTCACATGACACTTAGTCAAACTCTTACACCAAAGGGTGAGTACACTATATTTACCTGATGAATGGACAGCTGTTCAGAGACTATTAAGGAAGTGAGGAGGAAGACAAGAATCTCCCAAGGCAGCCCATTCCTCTTCTAGAAAGCTCTATTTTTTAGGGAGATTTTCCTTATATCGAGTATAAATTTGCTTTTTTTTCATTTTCCATCCATTGCTCCTGATTTTGCCTCTGGCACCAAACTGAACAATTCTAATCCTTCTTGTGCATGAAAGCATTTCAAATACTTAACAACAGGTAACATGTTGCCTTCTGGGTCTTCTTTCGCCTAGGCTAAACATCCTCAGTTCCTTCAACAGATCCTTACATGACACAGACTCAACAACCTTCATCATCCATGTTATCTTTACTTGGATACTTTGAAGCTTACCAAAGTTCTTCCTAAATTATGGTACCCAGAATTGGACGGTATAGTCCAGGGGTAGTCTGATTAGAATATTTGAATTGTCATCTCTTTATTACTTGAAATCATTATTCTCATCTTCCTTCAGCTTAAGATCATATTAGAGGTTTTGGCTGCCATATCAAACTCCTGATTCATCATTGTGGGCTCACACTACACTGAAACCTCTGTTTCAGTGTATATGCATGTGTGTGTGTGTATACATATATATATATATGTGTGTGTGTGTGTGTGTGTGTGTGTGCATACATACATATGTATTACACAAGTATATATATATATATATATATATATATATATATATGTATATAATCATCTCACACTTAGAAAGGTGATTTTTTTTAACACAAGTGTGATAGCTTGGTTATAGGCTTGTGTTGAACTGTTCAACTTTTTCCTCCTTTAAAAAACATTTCTTGGGGGAGGGGTAGCTAGGTGGTGCAGTGGATAGAGCACTGGTCCTGTATTCAGGAGGACCTGAGTTCAAATCCAGCCTCAGACACTTAACATTTACTAGCTGTGTGAACCTGGGCAAGTCACTTAACCCCAATTGCCTCACCAAACAAAATAAAAAAAAAACGCAAAAATTTTTTTGCAATTTCATGTAAAAATAATTTTAACATGTTTTAAAAATGTTTTTGAGTTCCAAAGTCTCTCTCTCCCTCATTCCCTCCCTACCTTCTTGAGAAAGCATGCAATTTAATATAGGTTATACATGTGCAGTCATGCAAGACATATTTCTATATTGGGCATGTTGTGAAAAAAACACAGAGCAAAAACAAAATCCAAGAAAAATAAAGGTTGCTTTGTTTTGTTTTTTTTAAGAATGCTTAACTCTGCATTCAGATTCCATCATTTCTTCCTCTGGAGGTGGATTACATTTTTCATCATAAATTCTCTGGAATTGTCTTGGATCATTGTATTGCTGAGAATAGCTGTCATTCACAGTTGATCATTTTACAATATTGCTGTTATTATGTACAAATGTTCTCTTGGTTCTGCTCATTTAACATTGCATAAGTTTATGCAAGTCTTTCCATGTTTTTCTGAGAGCATCCTGCTCATCATTTCTCATACCACAATAATATTCCATCACAAACCTTTAATATAACTTGTTCAACCATTCCCCAGTTGATGAGTATCCTCTCAATTTCCAGTATTTTGTGACCACAAAAGAGCTGCTATAATTTTTTTTTTTACATATAGTTCTGTTTCCTTTTTAAAATATCTTTGGGATACAGAACAAGTATTGGTATTGCTGGGTCAAAGGATATACACAGTTTTATAACCCTTTGAACATACTTTTAAATTGTTTTCCAGAATGGTTGAATCTCTTCACAAATCCACCAAGAGTGCATTAATTTTTCATTTTTGCAACACCCCCCAAAACCAGCATTTGTCATTTTCTTTTTATTTCATATTAGCCAATCTGGTATGTGTGGAGTGTGTGATTTTCATTTCTCTAAGCAATAGTGATTTAGAACATTTTTTTTTCATAAAACTGGAAATAGCTTTGATTACTTCATCTAAAATCTGCCTGTTTATATCCTTTGATCATTTATCATTTGGGGAGGACTTCTATTCTTAGATTTTTAAAAATTTTCATTTCTTTATTTATTTGGGGGGGGGCAAGGCAATGAGGGTTAAGTGACTTGCGTAGGGTCACACAGCTAGTAAGTGTCAAGTGTGTGAGGCCAGATTTGAACTCAGGTCCTCCTGAATCCAGGACTGGTGCTTTATCCACTGTGCCACCTAGCTGCCCCCATTCTTATAAATTTGACTCAAATCTTTATATATTTGAGAAATATTGTCTTTATCAGTGAAATGTGTTCTAAAGTTTAGGTTTTTACCCCCACAATTGTGGTTATTATGTATTTCCTTCCATAGGGCAGCTAAGTGGAGCAGTGAATAGAGCATTGGAAAATCAACTCACCTGGAAAACAGATCCAATGATATATTTCATATTTTCTTTTCTTTTGTCTTTCTTTGACTTTGTTTTTTGATTTCTCATGGAGTATTTTGCTTCCACTTGCACTATAATAATTTTTAATTTATTTTCTTCAGATAATTTTTCTATTTCTTTTTCCATGTAGCCTATTTTGCTTTATGAGTTCTTCTCTTCAGTGACTTTTTGTGCTACTTTTACCATTTTGCCTATTCTATTTTTATAAGGTACTATTTTATGCAGTATTTTTGTTCCTCTTTTACCAAGCTGTTGACTATTTTCTCATGCTTTTCTTGCACACCTTGTTGCCCCCCTCCCCCGGTGCAATTTTTCACCTAACTCTCATCTGATTTTAAAATCCTTTTTTTGAGCTCTTCTAGGAATTCTTTTGGGGGCTGAGACAAATTTATATTTTTCTCTGAGGTTTTGGATGTAGCATTTTTAATTTTACGGTTATCTTCTGAGTTTGTCTTTTGATCTTCCCTGTTACCAGAGCAATTTTATATGGTCAGCTTCTTCTTTTTTGTTGGTTGCTCATTTTTCCAGCCTATTTCTTGTGTTTTAACTTAAGGTTAAAGTTCAGCTCTAATCCCAGGGAGTAGTGGGCACTGTCCCAAGTTTAAGGATTTTTTTCTTTGTTTTTGTATAGTTATTTTCCAAGCTAGTTCTGTGGGTCTATAAGTTCTAAGTTTTTCCAAGTTGGTATGATGTGATATGAGGAAATCAGTACTCTAAATATGCAATCTTAGTCCAGTGATCCTTCAGGGGACATATTTATTAAAGAGCTGAATCATATCCATTTAGACATTATTGAAACTAGAAGAAAGAAGGAAGATAATGGAAAATGAAAGGATGACTCATGTTTACTCAATGGAAAAGAAATGAAATGAATTGATGAGTACTGGTTATATCATACTCCTAAAGCTTGACTTAGAATGTAAAGATATTGAAGGTAGGAACTATTTTTTTCACTTTTTTTCTATTTCCTTTGTGCATTATCTGGTATACTAAGTATTTATGAAGGCTCATTAATTGATGGTTATATTGGTATCTTTACCCAAAAGGTGGGTATAGGTGAGGATGAGAAATGTCTTAGGAAATATGGCTAAAAAAGAAAGAATAAGAGAAGTCAAAGATTTATAGATTATATAAAATTCTTACCATGGTCATTTTCTTCATGAAAATAGTTGCTTGATGTAACAAATAACAAAGAAGTTCACAAAAATGAAATTGGTTACATTTTAACATGTAAAATATTTTGAAAACGGTGTGGATGGTATTTCTGAGTCAGCTGTTTATATGTATTCAGACCACTAACTTGTCAGAACAAATTCCATAATTAATAAATCACTAGAAGAAATAGCAATAATAATGACTTTGTATTATACTAAACAAGTAGTTTATATGAAAATGGATAATGGGTAACTGAAATAACACCAATAGCAATTATTATATTTTATTTAGAAACATAAATAAAGTAAAAAGTTGCCAAAATAAGATAAAAAAATTTACAATGCTTTAATTAAAAAACATTTGAATTACTTGCCAAACAGAGAATGAAGAAAGTCAGTGGCAATATTATTTTAGAATGTAATGTAATGGAAAATAGATGTTAGATGGTTATGAGCATTATAACATAATAAAGTAGGAAGAAGTTGTAGAGTATAAAAATGTTTTTAAAAAAACATTGGTGAAAAAATTCAATATTGCAGTCATTATGAGGACATATAAAGATGAAAATGGAAGGAAGACAATGAACAGAAAACAAAAACTGGACAAATTTTTGTGATAAAATGCTTTTGCCATCAAGAACAGTGGTAACACCACACTGGGACTTTAACATCACAATCCTCAATGTGCTTATATGAAAATAAAATGGCACTAAAGAGAACAAAGATGGAAAATTAGCTGTACTCAACCAAAAGTGCATAAAGATATATTGGAGGTGAAACAGTTATGACAGTATTGAGGAATTATTTCACAAGGTACCTGAAATATTTCATAGATATGAAAAAAACAACATAGGACCTAATAAGGAAAAAAAAATGTCTATCAAGAGATAATCACAAATTGGCAACCTAAATGTGCCTACTTCCCTATCTAAAAACATATTTTGGAGATTAATATACATAAGAATAGAGGATATTCTCAGTAAAGGTATTAATAGTGAATAGCAATCTTTAGTAAGCCATATCCTATAACACACTACATTTTACTATTTTATTTTATTTTATTTATTTATTTATTTTTAGTGAGGCAATTGGGGTTAAGCGACTTGCCCAGGGTCACACAGCTAGTAAGTGTTAAGTGTCTGAGGCCGGATTTGAACTCAGGTCCTCCTGAATCCAGCGCCGGTGCTCCATCCACTGCGCAACTTAGCTGCCCCCATTTTACTATTTTATAATAGACTAAAAGATACAAAGAATGTGAGATCCTTCCTTGCTTCTTATTTGTTGATTATGAAAAAATGTCCAGAGGAAAAAATGCATTAAATACTTTTTTCACACAAAATATCTTTTATCTGTACATCAGAATCCTTCAAGATTCTTAAAATACACAACACTTTGTTCAATGACCCTCTCTTCATAAAATTCATGAGGGGAAAAAGATGAAAACATGTGCTCACCAAAGTTATTTACCACTGTGATAGAGATTGAGTACAAGTCTAAGCTGAAGAGAAATTCCCTGGGGATTATAAAGTCTTCTAGAGGATCTGTTTTGCTTATAAGATTTTTCTATTTTCATCACCTCTTGAATACTGCAGTCTCATGGAAAAAAAAAAAAAAAGACTTCATAACCAACTCCAAAGAGTTTGGTCTGATCATACACATGGATAAACTAAGGAGGTGAAAGATGTTTATTGAGTAATTTATGGCATTATGAATAACCTATAGATTGTTCATCAGTATGTATAACTGAAACATTATACAAAAGGAAAAATAAAGATCTGAGTTTAGTGCTAAACAAGGAGCAAAAGTTAAATCTACATTTCCTTCAGGAAAATACAAAGGCATTTTAATGATAAGAAACCTCTCACAGGAAAAAAAAATCCATTTTTTCTTTCTTTTTTTTGGTCAATATTCTACTACTGTTGTATGACTACAATACACAGAAAAACACCAGTTTCTGAAGAAATAAAAATGAACAAATACACAGAGTTTAATGACCAGTGCCAGGTTGTATATGAGCAAGTTGCAACTTCTAACCAATAAGTATATTTGAAACAGACTAATGACTCAAATTACACTATAGTAAATGACTATCAAGAATATGATAAACCCAAAGATCCAAGTTTTTGCAACAAAAACTCATTATTTGACAAAAACTTCTGGGCAAACTGGAAAACAGTATGGCAAAAACTAGGTATAGACAAATATCTCACACTGTATACTCAAATAAGATTAAAATGAGTACATGATTTACACATAAAGCATGATACGATAAGCAAATTAATAGAGCATGGAATACTTTATCTATCAGATTTATGGACAGGAAAAGATTTTAGAAGCAACGAGGATATAAAAATCAATACAAAATGTAAAATAGGAAATTATGATTATATAAAATCAAAAATGTTTTGGACACATAGAACTAATGTAATCAAGATAATAAGGGAAGCAGATAACTGGGAAAGAATTTTTAAAACAAGTATTTCTGATAAAGGTCTAATTTGTCAAATATACAGAGAACCGAGTAAAATTTATAAAAATACAAGTCATTCCTCAATTGATAAATGATAAAAGGATACAAACAGGCAGTTTTCAGGCAAATAAATCAAAGATATTTATAGCCATATGAAAAAAATGCTCTAGATCACTATTAATCAGAGAAATGCAAATTAAAACAACTCTGATGTATCACCTCATACCTATCAGAGTGGCAAATATAACAAAAAATATTGGATGTTGGAGGGGATGTGGGAAAACTGGGATGCTAATCCATTGCTGTTGGAGTCATGAAAAGATCCAGCCATTCTGGAAAGCAAATTTGGAACTATGTCCAACGGGCTATCAAACTGTGCATACTCTTTGAGCCAGTAATACCACTGCTATGTTTATATCCCAAAGCCATGACCAAAAGAAAAAAATGCATATAATACAAGAATATTTATAACAGCTCTTTCTGTGGTGGCTAAGAATTGGAAATCAAAGGAATGCCCATCAATTGGGGAATAGGTAAACAAGCTGTGGTATATGGTTTTGTTTTTGTTTTGTTTTGTTTTATTTTGCGGGTCAGTGAGGGTTAAGTGACTCATCCAAGGTCAAACAACTAGTAAGTGTTAAGGCCTCATTTGAACTCAGGTCCTCCTGAATCCTGGGCCGCTGCTTTATTCACTTTGCCACCTAGCTGGCCCCTGAGGTATATGGTTGTAATTGAATATTATTGTGCTATAACAAATGACAAGTAGGATGATTTCAGAGAGACCTGGAAAGACCTGTATAAACTGATGTACAGTGAAGTGGGCATAACAAGGAGAATGTTATGCACAGTGCCTGCAATATTGTTTGATGAATGACTTAACTATTTCCAGAAATACAATGATACAAAACAATCCCAAAGACTAATGATGAAGCATACTATAAACTTCCAAAGAAAGAACTGATACTGATTGAACACAGACAAAAGCATACTATTTTTCATTTTATTTCTTTCATTTTTTTCTTTAAGTTTTCTCCTACAAAATGACTAATATGATAACGTTTTACATAATTTCACATGTATAACCAATATCTTTATGATTACTGCCTCAGGGAGGGGGAGGGAAGGGAAGGCAGGAGGGATAAAATTTGGAACTGAAAACTTAAAGTAAAAAATGTTTCTCATTTTAAATAAGTAAATAAATAAGCAGATACATGAAAGCCTGCTATGCTAACACCTTCACAAATATTGTTATTTGTTTCTTAAGCCAACCCTATCAGAGTTAGGTGCTATTATCATCCCCATTTTATAGTTGAGGAAAATGAGACAAAGTTAGGTTAAGTGACTTGCTCAAGGTTACATAGCTAGTGTCTGAGATTGGAAGCCACTTTCTGATTCTAAACCTAGTGCTGTCTCTATTATACCACTCAGTCTCCTGTTTTGTGGATTAGTAGAAATAAATAAAGTGACATATAAAAAAGCATATTTCAAATGGGAAACTAGACTTCAGACTCATGCTTCCTGACTATAAATCCAGTAATTTTTCAACTCTATAATATGTAACCCCACTAATTTCTAAATTGTTCATTGGAATAACTTATTTCACTGGATTTGATAATTATCAAACCGGCCATTTTGTCATCTAATCCAAATAAGATTTAGGTCTACAAGACCTAAATTTGATGTCTACCCTTCCCAGATTCATCAGGCTCTTGCAACTTACTTTGTCAGTTATATTTTCCTTTTTTTCTCCCATTGACCCTGCTACCAATGTGATCCAGGCCTCATCTAGGGCCTTTAATTACTTCTTGCCTTGTCTCCAGGCTCCTCTTAATCTAGTACAATCTGAATATCATTCAGCTATTAATTTTTCTAAACCACTGAGGTAAAAATGTTTCCAACACATAATGTCCAAAAATAAATAAATAAAGAGGGAAAACTCCCATGACTGAGTAGTATTTTCATACCTTCCTCAACATAATTTCATCCTATCTCAGCAGTGGTAGATTAAAATGATCTGAGTTTTGGATTTAAAAACAAAAAAGATGTCTTTTGCAATTCCTTATCTTATAGTACAAATTGCAATGTAAAATGGTGGTTCTTTGAGAAACTCTAATTTGGTTGATGGTCATTTATTTTCTTATTGTTCTTCTGCTATTTCTTCAGAAACTCACAAAAATATTAGTGCTTATGCAATGATCAAAAACAATTACAAAATATTCATGATGGCAAATGCTGTCCATATCCAGAGAAAGAACTTTGGGGTCTGAATGAAGATCAAAGCATACTATTTTCACTTTTCTGTTGTTTTATTTGTTATTTCTTTTTTCTCATGTTTTTCCCTTTTTGTCCCAATTTTTCTTTTACAACATGACTGATGTAGAAATATGTTTAACATGATTGTACTGTATAATCTATATCAAATTGCTTGCTGTATTAGGGAGGAGGGAAGGGAAAGAGGGGGAAAATTTGGAACTCAAAACCTTATAAAAATGAATGTTGGGGCGGCTAGGTGGTGCAGTGGATAAAGCACCGGCCCCGGATTCAGGAGTACCTGAGTTCAAATCCGGCCTCAGACACTTGACACTTACTAGCTGTGTGACCGTGGGCAAGTCACTTAACCCCCACTGCCCCACAAAAAACAAAACAAAACAAAACAAAAATGAATGTTGAGGGGGCGGCTAGGTGGCGCAGTGGATAAAGCACCGGCCCTGGATTCAGGAGTTCCTGAGTTCAAATCCGGCCTCAGACACTTGACACTTACTAGCTGTGTGACCGTGGGCAAGTCACTTAACCCCCACTGCCCCACAAAAAAACAAACAAACAAACAAACAAAAATGAATGTTGAAATATTATCTTTACATGTAATTGGAAACAATAAAATTGGGAAAAAAGACACTGGTGCTAAGATGAGAAGATGAAATCAGGTGGAAATATATGCTCATGGAAAGAGCACTCACAAGATTGTAGATTATAGATTCATTACAGAAATTTATAGTCTTAAGGGATCTTGGAGACAATGTGGCCCTAACATTTTATTATATATTTCTGAAAACTAAGGCCTAGAGTTTGCTTAGGCTCACAAAAATAGGAAGTGTCAGATTTGAGACTAGAACCCAAGTCTTCTGACTGAGTAAAAAAGACTTCTCTTTGATACCAACTGCCTCTCTTCTCCATCAAATCTTATTTTCAACCCTTTTATCTTCTATTAATCCTATTGGCACCAGTTTTATTCAGGTTCTTGAAGTTAGCAGTAGCATCGCCATGTTTCAGTACCCTTTCCAGATGTTGCTCCACTGAATAAACATTGTCAGTGCCTTCTCTCTGCACAGTTACAGCCAAAACACTATTTTTCTTTCATCCCCATTGCCATATTCCCATGTGGAATCATTTCAATTTAGTGAAGTGTAGAGGTAACCAGCAGTACGCATCTTCTGTTATGAATGCGGCACTTTAAATGGCTGAATCAATGACATGAGACGCAGGGCTTCATTACTCCCTACTTCGCCCAGACTCAGTGGCTTTCCAAGACCCAGGGATAGTTTGCTGCCAGGAAGACACATTTGAAATTCAATGTGTGGAGTCTTTCTTCTGGAGCCACTCAGTGTTGTTGGCTTCAAAATGCTTTTAGAAACCTTCAAAAATCTCTGTAACTTACTCAGCTTTCCTCTCCTATTACCAGCTTTCACTGAGGTGACATATTCCATCCTATAGCTTTGCAGGAAATAGGAAGCCACATCTCTAAAGTCATAGGAGTGGGGAATTTAAAGGTCTGGAAAACAATATTTAAGGGGGATAAAGAACATCACAATGTCTATCTTTGATGCAATACATTAGATTGGAAAGAGTTCTGGACTTGGATTTAGGAGATGAAGGTTCACATTTTATATCAGTAGTCCTACCAGTAAGATCCAGAGAAAGTCACTTAATCATCTGCTTGGGTCTTATTTTCTTATCTGTAAAAGGGACCTGTTGAATGATTTCTGACATCTCATCCAGCAAGAACTAAATATCTTGATACTTATAAATACCACTAGAAAGCTGTGTGATAAGGGGCAAATCAATTCATTTTTGTGATCTAGAAGATTCCCTTCACAATATTTGCACCAAGATTCTCATGTGTTTGTTGGGAGGAAAGTGCTTTGTAAACCTTAAAGTGCTATAGAAATATGAATTTGTATTATCATCAGAGCGGAATATCAGTCACAAGAGGAGTGATGCTTCTCCTCTAAAAGGTGTATGTGTGTGTAGACTAAAGAGTACTGATTTTTTTTTAAGTTCTAATAAGTACCTATTGCATAAAAATTAAATTGTTGGTAACCTTCATGCATTCCATTTATAAACATATTTAGTATACATCTGGATTTCTATTAACTTGATAGTAATTAGTGGCAGAAAGACAGATGTTTTTTAAAAATCAGTGTGTATAGGCATGGAATATTGATTCTAATGCTATTTACTCATTTGCTTCTCCAACCTCCCTGCCTTCCCCAATAAGTGGATTTATGCTTCTTCAAGAGTTCTTTCTTCTTTCGCTGGTTCCCAAGATGTCAAATCAAAGTTCATGCCAGGATCCTGCAGAGGATTTCATGGAGACAGAAATCCCTCAGATGTGGAACGATATTAATAGTCAGCATTCGGCAGCTGTCAATCAGAGGGAAGTTGTTTCTCAGGAATAATTTAGAAATATTCTCCAGGACTTGGTGCTGTGTATATAGCAACCAGAAAATAATACCCACTGCTAATAATAGATCAGCTAATATAGCAAAGATTAATATGGATTTTGAGTTTAGATTTAATTCATCTAAAGAATAAAGAATTGCAGGAAGGATGCAGTTGGAACACATGGTATTTAGACCTAGAAAGGACCTTGAATACAATCTAGTTAATTATCTGATTTTGCAAATAAGGAAACAGAGGACCAGAGAATGGCAATGATTTATAGTCGGTAGTTGGCAGAACCAATACCTGAACCTATGTCACCTGACTCAATTCAGTCTGTTTCTCATTCTACCATGTTTTCTACACATGTATAAAGAAGAAAGTGTAGTTAATGTGACCAGCTATGTACTAATTGGGTGTATCTAATGCACCATAAATAATACAAAATCATTTATATCTAGCCTGGAAATCAAGACAGATACATACACACATATACTCGTGCTTCAATGCTTAGATAATTCTCTGTGCCAGGGTTGGTATTTCCCTCCTCCTGATTAGGCTATTGTGGTAAGGAGAAGAAACCTTGTATACCTCAATCTTAAGGAGGCCCTGGATACCTAACTAAACATCAGTTATTGATTGTATGATAATATTTTCCATCTTAAATGTGAATATCATCCTTATGGACAGGAGAAGGGGCTAACTCTCTGGTGTAATTTGAAGAGCATTAAAGGTCTCACTTGACTATTAACAGTTTTCTTAAAGGGCCATGTTACAGTGAAAGTCTTTCTTTGGGTGAAGAATTTGAAGGTTTCATTGATGAGGAGGAGAAGAAATGTTTTCAGACATAATTGTGATATAAAAACATAAAACACATTTTTTTAAAAAAGATGTAGATATTTTAGGGAAGAGGAAGGGGGAAATTCAGAGGGAATGTTCTATAGTGGAAAATAATAGTAATTCTGGAGTCAAAGAACCTCCATTTAGATTTACAATCTGATGTTATTTACTGTTGTGATATTAGGGAAATAATATCGATGGAACTCAGTTTCCTCATCTGCAGAACAAGTGAGGTTAGAAGGAAATTTGACTGGATGGCTTCAGTTTAATTCAGTAAACATTCATTGAGTGCCAGCTATATGCCAGGTAATACACTAAGTGCAAAGGATACAAATATGTAAAAGGAAAGATAGCACCTGCCATCATGGAGTTTATAAACTAATGGGATACAGAAGGAATCTACAAAGCAAGGGAACTTGACAGGTGGTAACTGAAGTGGGGGCATGTGAGTAGGGAGTCCAAACCAAGGAGAGCTGCTAATGAAAGGTGATGTTAGCTGGAAATTCAGATCTCAGATCTTTATAAAGGAAAGGTCGGGAAGGAGTTTGGCCCCACCAGGTAAGTTATTAAAAGTTTAGTGCAAATGAGTTCACTGGTTAATTCCAGTCTTCTTATTGGACCTTACAGGAATGAGGTATGATGTGCAAACTTTTGTGGATTGGGGAAAAATAGTTTTTGCATGTGGGGTGCTGTCTAGGAAGGACATACTTGGATGACCTACCCCAATCATCCCTTCATTAATGTAAATGTATCCAACTATAATTAATTTTCCTGGACCTTTGTGAGATAGGTATTACCAGTACTGGTGTTGTCATTTTACAAATGTGGAAACTGAGGATTAAGGAAAGAAAATAATTTGCCCTGGATAATACAGTTCATAAGTATCAGGACAGAACTTCTATAACATGCTTGCCACCCATTTTCCTATGTAAAATAACAGATCTCACTGGAGAAAATTTGAAAGATTGTCTTTCAAATTATCTTCAAATCTTTTGCCTGTGCACTGTCACCATTCATTATAAAATAAACAGCCGTAGAATTTCTAAGTTGGAAATTATTTCAGTTGTCATCTAGTCCTACTAGTAGCCCTGAAATGAACTTCACTGCAACATATCTAATGAGTGATCATAATAACCTTTAATTCAAAACCTAAAATGAGATGAATGCTGCTACTTTTGGGAACCCTCCCCTTCCACTCAGTTATCTTGAATTCTTAGGAAGATTTTTTTGCCCTGACATGAAATTTGAGCATGCTTCTTTGGGACTACCCTGACATTCCCATTGTCCTTAGTTCTACCCCTTAGGACCAAGCAGAATAAGGATAATCTCTCTTGTACATGGCAACTCTTCAAATGCTTTGACACTTGGCATTTCCATTCTCACCTGGGCCCCAGTCTTCTCTTCATAAGGATAAACATCACAATTTCCTCCAAAAAGCCTTATATGGTATGAATTTAAAGCTATTCATTCTTTTTGGACATTCTATAGCTCTTTAAGGTCCATTACATGTAAAACATGAAGGAGAATTTGAGAAAAAGATGGAAAAGTGTACTGGAACATGAATATAGAGGGACTGAATGTCAGAATCGAAAATTTATATCTTATGAAGTAGACAATGGAGAATCATGGAAAGTTTTTGAGTAAATGATAATGACTTATATGAAGCCTCCGATTATTTGCATCTCTACTTGGTTGATGCATTCAGTTCTTTTAGATCCTTTCCCTCTTTAACCTTCTCCCATCTACTTCTAAAGTTCCTTTTGTTCCAGGGAATTGATATTTGTTTGTCACTGGTAGAGAGTGCCACAGAGTGACTAATTAGCCTTTGCAAGGGAAATATTCAACTTAGCCTCCCTGTCTCCCATCCCTTACCAGCACCAGCTCCTTCTCCTACATCAGTCTGCACTCCCTTTGTGCTCAGAACACAAAAGTAATTTTACTAAATGGGTATTTTGGGGGGTATTGTTTTTTTGTTTCATAAAAACTGTTAATTTGCTATTAAATCTCTTGTTGAAAGACTAATAGCTTAATGAACGCATTAAACATGTGCAAATTAGTTTTTTTGGGAATGCATTAGTTAGTTTCAGATTGAAGGGGGGTGATACATCATCGTCATCACTGCAGGAATTAATGAGGCATTAGGCCATCTTCTGTCATGGAGGCCAGACTTATGAACGATCTCCCCTGAACTGCACACACGGACCTTGTCACACTCTCTCGTCTCATCCACAACATGCATCTTACCTCAGCCAGCTTTTTCCTCAGCATCAGCTGCTGTACTCAAAATAAAAATGTAAGTTCCCCATCAGTTTGGAAGTGAAAACCAGTTCATTGTAGGTGATAAATGATGTTTACAGTTGCTAGAAAAGAGGGTGGAACAATGAAGGCATATATTAACAGTGGCGGAGATTGGTTTGGTATTCATTCAGTTGCTATTTTGGCCTGTGAAGACATATAACCTCTCTTGATTTTCCTCCATCACCCAGTCACTTTTAGATGTATGCATTAAAATAAAAAGCCAATGGCAAGATGCTGTATCTTAACTATAATAAGTGGAGACAGCATTCTCTACCCAAAAGCTTTTGTCATAAACATCCAATCCCTCACCATCACACTTATGGATGTCCTAGCTTATAACATTTACCTTCCCTTACAGATTAGAGACCAATGAATCTCAGGCTTCTTGAAAACTTAGAAATAACAAATATTAAAGTAGAATAGTAGGAAAAACAAACATTGATTATAACCACATCACTTAACAGATGAAGAAACTGAGGCTTATGAAAGAGAAGTGAGTTGGCCAGATCCCACATGGAATCCAGGTCAGGTCTAAGTATCAATCTATCTTTTTTATTATAAAAGGCTTCCTATCTCCCTGTCCTCTTTCTTCTACTGTACTGAATTATACATATTTTAATTGGGGAGTGTTAGCTAAGCAACTCGCCACAATATTGGGGCAAGGAAGGAGATAGGCAGCCTCCCTCAAAACAGAAGAGGATTTATTTTAACAAGAATGAACTTAGAAAAAAAAACACAAACAGGATCAGTAGGATCAAGGGAAAGGAAATAAAATGAGGAAAAGGAAATTGTACAACCTCAAAAGATACCACCACCCAGGAATCAGCTGAGAATAGGCAGCAGACCTCCTGTAGTTCTAGCATCCAGCTAGAATGCCCAATTCTCCTCCCCCAACCCTAGAAAAAACCCACACAGCCCCAGCCAATGGGATGGCTGCTCTAACAGTCACATGACTGCCCTCACTAGGCTTCCAATCATTATAATTTTGCCAGGCCCATGTAGGTGTCTATGAGTGGTGATGACATGAGGAGCCAGCTCCATGGCAATGACTACAACCAGTGGGTGGAGCACCATGCAGTTTGCGGAGCCCCAGGCCAGTGCTTGGCAGAGGCATAAAAACCTCAAATAACAATTTCCACAGTGAATGGGACTTAGATTTAATTCTACATGGACCATATAACAAGAGTGAGGGATAATAGATGGGCAAACTGAGTACTACAGAGAAAAACATGTAGCATGTTGGATATATTCTCAATGGAGGACATATGGAAAGCTATGAATAAGAATCTGATAAGCTAAGAAGTCTTAAATGGTTTACAATATACCATGAGGGAGAGTCTCTTTATTGTTTCATTTGAATATCTAAATTTAAATCTATGTGAGATACTTGTTAATGTTCCTTTGTGTTTGAATGGAACATCTTAATAAGTACTGAGTTGTCCATCACTAGAAGTTTTCAATTGGAGGCAAAATGGTCATTTTGGGGGGGCTATTGTAGAAAGGATTCATGCTTCAGGGTTGTTTTAGACTAAATGACTCTAATTTCCGCTTCTAAAGTACTATGGTAACTGATAATAATCTGGGGCAAGTGAAAAATAGGATAGGCTGGTAGCTAACAATTGCAAAATCAAAGAAATGCTCATCAATTGAAGAATGGCTAAACAAGATATGGGATATGATTGTAATGGAATTTTATTATGTTAAAAGAAATAACATGCAGGATGATTTCAGAAAGGCCTGGAATGACTTATCTTAACTGATATATAGTGAAGTGAACAGAATAAAGAGAATGTTGTTCATAGAGAAAACAATATTGCTTGACGAAAAACTGTGAATGATTTAACTATTCTTAGCAATATACCAATCCAAGACAATCCCAAAGGATGAAGAATACTATCCACTTCCAAAGAAAGAACTTATATTGATTGAACATAGACTGAAGTATGCTATTTTTCACTTTCTTTCATTGTTTTACTTTTATTTGATTTTCTTGTACAAAATGACTAATATTGTAATGTTATACATAATGGCACATGTATAACCTATATTTGATTGCTTACCATCTCAGGGAGGGGGATGGGAAGGAGGGAAAGAATTTGGAACTCGAAACTTTAAGTGAAAATGTTTATTAAAATAAGATAAAATAGGGTTGAGTATCACCTCTTTAAATGTTGCAATAGTCAGGGAAGTGTAATTTAAAATTAAAAAATGTTTTATGAGTACCTTTTGTTTTATTTTTCTCCTTCACAGCCATTTTGAATATATTAACCTGCCTTCTCCCAGTAAAACTTATTTTCTCATAAAGGGAAAAAAGAGTAATCAGACCAAAAGACCTAGTGACCATGTCTGCCAATGTATATTTGCACCCATACTCTGCCAGCTTACCAAAGAAAGGAGGGTGAAAAGAAGAAATAAAATTTGTCATGAAGGTAGCAGTAAATTACAGAAATCTTACCAAACGAACTGGAGGAGGCTTAGACTTTATATTTTATTGAAGTTCCTATGTTTTAGGCATAAGACAAAGAAGAAATATAATCAAAGGTGACATGATGTAATAGAAAAAGTACTAAAGTTGTTGATATAAAATCCAACATCTTTTCTTGGCTATTCCACAAACTCACTGTGTTACCTTGGGATGATTATTTCTCTTCTCTGAACCTCAGTTTCCCCATCTATAAAAGGAAAGGCATTGATGGGAGTTAGAATAAATTATATTTGAGGTGTCTTCTAATTCTAATTTCTCTGACTATGGTGTAAATGATAATACTGATGGTGATGATGGTGGTGGTTATGATAAAAGACTAGCATTTATGTACAGGCATACCGCAGTTTATTATGCTTTGTTTTCTTGGGCTTATATTGAATTTTTATATCTTTATATAGATATATATTTTATTACATTATATATTTATTATATTACATAATTACACAATCATATAATTTTATCATTAATTTCATATAATATATTTACATACTATAATAAAGCATATTATACATTTAATATTTACACATTTGTATTAATGATATTTTTATATATTTATATACTTGAATGTGTATAATATGTATTTAAAATGTATTTATAGAGGGACAGCTAGGTGGTGCAGTGGATAGAGCATTGGCTCTGGAGTCAGGAGGACCTGAGTTCAAATCTGACCTCAGACACTTAACACTTACTGGCTGTCTGACCCTGGGCAAGTCACTTAACCCCAATTGCCTCACCAAACAAACAAACAAACAAAAATGTATTTATATGCTTGTCTTTATAATTTTATATTTTTATTGTGCTCATATTTATATTTTTTTAGAAATTGAATGTTTTTGGCACCTCTCCAAAGAATGACTCTATTGGCACCATTTTTCCAGCAGCATATTCTCATATAATATCTTTGTGTCACATGTTTATAATTCTCATAATACCTCAAACTCTTTTATTATTATTATATCTGTTATGGTAGTTCTTGATCCTTAACCTTTAATGTTCCTATTGTAATTTTTTTAAGGTACCATGAGCCCCATATATATAAGACAGTGAACTTGATTGATAAATATTTTATGTGTTCTAACTCTTCCACAGTCAAGCTATTACCTCATCTCTTGCCCTCTCCTCAATCTCCCTATTCCCTGCAGCACAATAATATTGAAATTAGGCCAATTAATACCCTACAATGGCCTCTAAGTATTCAAATGGAAAGAAGAATCAATCAGTGTGGCAAACTTCATTGTTGACTTGTTTTTAGAAATTTCCACAACCGTCCAAGCTTCAGCAACTATGGCCCTGACCAATCAGCCATCATGAATATCAAGACAAGAACTTTCACCAGCAGAAAGAGTATGACTTGCTGAAGGCTTATGGAATGGTTAGCATTTTTAGCATCATATTATTTTAAAATTAAAGTATGCACAGTGCTTTTAGACATAATACTATTTCACACTTAATTGACCACGGCATAATGTAAACATAATTTTAACCAAAAAATTCATGTGACTCACTTTATTGAGATACTTGCTTTAGTGAAGAGGTCTGGAACCATACCTGCAATATATTCGAAGTATACCTGTAATGCTTTAAAGTTTGCAAAGTACTTTATAAATACCATCTCATTTTATCCTCATAACAATCTGGAGAGGTAGATGCCTCTTTTTTTACAAATGAGGAAACTGAGCCAAACTGGTTAAGAGACTTGTCCATGGTCAAACAGCTAATAAATACCTGAGGATGTATTTGGCTGAACTCTAGACTCAGCAATTTGGCCACTGGACAACCAAGCTGCCTATAGTACTTAAATACAATCTTTCAGCTTTCCTTATTTACATAGTGCACTTATGGAGCTGAATATTCAAAAACTCATGATAAAGATTTATTATTCATTCAGAGTTATTAGATTGTTAATTCCATGAGGTGATTCCATGTATTTTGTTGATTTTTGTATCCACAGTACTTAGCACAGTGTTTGTCAAATAGTGCTTAATAAATGCTGATTGACTGATATTAGTCTGGGCAGTATTTAGATAGCAATGGATAGGTAGGCCAGGCTAAAAGACATTAAGGTCTGTGGAGGAAGTGCAAGGAAGTAGTGGGGAGGTATTGACTGACCAAGAAAAGGGTAGAGGTGAAGTTATAAATTGAAGGGATTGAGTTCAACTGAAATGAATTGATTTCAATTTAATTCAACGAACACTTATTAAGTACCTACTATTGTCTGGCAGTATACTGAACACTGGGGACATAAAAACAAAGATTAAATAGCTCTTGCTTTGAAGGGATTTTTATTATATCAGAGACAATTAACAGTAACCTAGAAAATTAGATCCAATGTGTATAGAAACTAATATCTGATAGGTGGTTCCTATATAGTAATTGTACATTTCAGAATAGGCTTCCTGTTGGAAGCAACATTTGGCTGAGCTGTGAAGGTAGCTGAAATTCTACAAGTCATTAGAATATTAGAAACTCAGGCAGTACTTGGAAGCTGGAGGTCAAATTGGAGCAACATGTTAAAAGTCAAGCCAACAAGTAGGAGTCTAAGGGTTTGCAGAAGACAAAAGAGGGGGTAGAATAGCAGGTAAAATACTGGAAAGCTGAAGCAGATCATCTATTGTAGATGAGGAGATGTGAGAAAATAATGGGGTTTGCACTCCCAGAGGGTCCCCCTGAGAGAGCCTGGCCTGACCTTTCTTAAGGCCTGCCCATACCCACCTGAAAGACTTGTTCCCTCCAGAGGATCTGTTCCCTGAGCTCTGCTCATGGACCACCCTCAAATCCAGTGAACCAATAGCTTTCAATGATGCTACCCAATTAGCTTTAAGTAGTGTGTAAGGGCTGCCTCACTGGCTTCCCTCAGAGAGCTTATGCTCGCTAATCTCTTTGGGGCCAGGAACTTAGTGAGAGCAGATGCAGCCCACTAGGGATCCCCATTTTCTCTCTTCTCTCTCTTCTACTTCCTCGCTAGGCTTTCCTATCTTTCAGAGCCTTGTGTGCTCTCTTTACTAATACTTAATATGCTTTAATAAATACTTAATATCCCAAACTGGTGCAATAGCCTTTAATTTCAAAGTAACGAATATCTTATAAATCCCAGCTAAATTCTCTAACACTTGGGACAATTATAGGGTGACCACATATAATTTTACTCACGATAGAGATAACTTGAAAAGCAAGACAACTGCATTATCAAGGAAGCCCTTTATAGTCTTCTTTCCACCACACAATAAAATGAAAGACTTCCCAGAGTTTGATCAACTGACAATTAAGCAATACAATATGCATTTCCATTTCTGATGTTTAGAAAACTGTGACTCAAAACTATGAGTATCAATAATCCATTCTCCAGAGCAGTCACAGAAGAAGGACTTTTACCTTCTTTCATTCCACATGGTCTTCTTTTCCCAGGTCTACAAAGAATAGAAAGAATGGTCTGGTTGTTCCCTCCAGAGGATCTGTTCCCTGAGCTCTGACCTCAGCACATTCTGCTCGTGGACCACCCTCAAATCCAGTGAACCAATAGATTTCAATGATGCTACCCAATTAGCTTTAAGTAGTGTGTAAGGGCTGCCTCACTGGCTGATAGATAGGCAGCTAAATTCCCAAATCAGAGTCATCTACCTTCTCCCCCAAATCAACAAATAGAATCTCCCCCAAGAAAAAAAAGAGAGAGAAAAAGAAATGGACTGAATTAAACAAGACAATTTTTAAGGTTTTTAGATATTATCTGGTGAATTATTCTTGTAAATGTCCTTATTTGCATAGCTACATTTTATTAAAGTGACACTGGCCTCATGGCTGTTCCATAAAACAAGACACTCCATCTCTCAGTTATGGGTATTTTCTCTGGTAATACCCTATTCCCAGAATGCTTTCTTTCCTCTGCTCTAACTACTAACCTTCATGGCTTCTTCAGACCCAACCAAATACCCATCTTCTAGAGGAAGCCTTCCCCAAATCCTCTTAATTATACTGTCTTCCCTCTGTTAATTATCTCTTATTACCTTGTATATAGCTTGCATTATACATTATATTATATGTTGCTACATATAATTATTTTATCTCATATACTATATTATATAATTATACATAAAATTATTATATAATATATAATGTATTTGTTTGCATTTTTCTCATTCATTAAATTATAAATTCCTTGAGAGCAAGAACTGTATTTTGCCTTTTTGATGTATTCCAAACACTTAGTATATCAATTAATTGATTCAGATGCCAACTTCCACTCTTTTTTGTTTGAATTTTTTTCTCAAATTACATGTTAAATCAATTTTTATGTCTATTTTTATAACTTTGTATTCCAAAGTATCTTTCTCCCTCACTCCCCATTCCCCTTAAGAACATTTTGTAGTTATGCAAAACATTTCTACATTAGTCAGGTTGTGAAAGAAAACAGAAAAAAAACGTAAGAAAAAGTAACTAAAAAATATTATACTTCAATCTTTATTCAGACACCGTTGGTTCTTTCTCTGGAAATGGATTCCATTTTTCATAAATACTTCGGAGTTGTCTTTGATCATTGGATTGCTGAAAATAGGTAAGTCATTCACAGCTGATCATTTTACAATATTGCTATTACTTTGTAAACAGTACATTTCACTTTGCATCAGCTCATGTAAGTCTTTCTAGGTTTTTCTGATAGCATCCTGTTCATCATTTCTTATAGCACAATAGTGTTTCATCATAACCTCATGCCACAATTTTTTTATCAATTCCCCAATTGATGGGCATCTCCTCAATTTTGAATTCAACTTTTTTGTTTTTTATCTCTTTTTGGATACCAACCTAGTATTGGTATTACTAGGTCAAGAACTATGCCATAGTTCCAAATTACTCTTGGGAATGTTTGAATGAGCATAAAACTCCACCATCAGTTTATTAATGTCTGATTTTTCCCATATCTCCTAAAACATTTGTTATTTTCCTTTGCTGTCATATTCCAATCCAACAGGCATGAGTTAGTACCCCAGAATTGTTTTGACCTTCATCTCACCAATCAATTGTGAGTTAGAGGTTTTTGTTTTTTTTTTTTTTTTTGGTGAGGCAATTGGGGTTAAGTGACTTGTCCATGGTCATACAGTTAGCAAGTGTTAAGTGTCTGAGGCCAGATTTGAACTCAGGTCCTCCTGACTCCAGGGCCAGTGCTCTATCCACTGCGCCACCTCAATGTGCCGAGCATTTTTTTCATATAGCTATAGGTACCTTTGATTATTTCATCTGAAAACTTCATATCATTTTATTATCCATCAATTGGGGAAGGACTTATTTTAACAACTTTCAAACAGTTCTCTATGTCTTTGGGAAATGAGGCTGGTCAGACAAATTTGCTTCAATTTTTTTTTACAATTACTATTGCTAACTGTATTTCCCTCCATCCTATTCCCTCCTGATATTTACTCTATTTTCTATCTCTTTCATCCTGTCCCTCCTCAAAAGTGTTTTGTTTCTGACTTCCCCTTACCCTAATCTGCCCTGCCTTCTATCACCTCCCACATCTTGTTCCCCTCCTACTTTCCTGCAGGGTAAGATATATTACTATACCCAATTTAGTGTGTATGTTATTCCCTCTTTGAGCCAGTTCTGATGAGAATAAGGCTCACTCACTTTCCAGCACCTCCCCCATCTTCCCCTCTACTGTATAAGCTTTTTCTTGTTTCTTTTATGTGAAAGACTTTATCTCACTCCACCTCTCACTTTCACTTTCTCCCAGTGCATTCCTCTCAGCCCTTAATTTTATTGTTTTAAAGATACCATCCCTTCATATCCAACTCATACCTGTGCCGTCTGTTTAAATATATTCCATCCAGCTGCCCTAATAATGAGAAAGTTCTTATGAGTTACAAGTATCATCTTCCCATGTAGGAATGAAAACAGTTTAACCTTTTAATATACTTTATGATTTGTTTTTCCTGTTTACCTTTTATGTTTCTCTAGGGTCTTGTATTTGAAAGAAACATTTTCTATTCAGCTCAGGTCTTTTCATCAAGAATGCCTGAAAGTCCTCTATTTCACTGAAATCCCATTTTTCCCCTGAATGATTATATTCAATTTTTCTGGGGAAGTGACTCTTGGTTGTAATCCCAGTTCCTTTGCCCTCTTGTATATCAGAGTCCAAGCCCTGCTAGATCTTGTGTTATTCTGACTGGCTCCACAATACTTGAATTGTTTCCTCCTGGCTACTTGCAACATTTTCTCCTTGATCTGAGAGATCTGGAATTTGGCTATAATATTCCTGGAAATTTCATTTTGGGATTTCTCTCAGGACGTGATTTGTGGATTATTTCAATTTCTATTTTACCTTCTGGTTCTTGAATATCAGGGTAATTTTCCCTGACAATTTCTTGAAAGATGCTGTCTAGGGTTATTTTTTGATCATAGCTTTGAGGAAGTCCAATAATTTTCAAATCATCTACCCTGGATCTATTTTCCAAGTCAATGATTTTTCCAATGAGATATTTCACATTGCCTTCTATTTTTTCATTCTTTTGGTTTTATTTTATTGTTTTTTGATATCTCATAAAGTCATTAGCTTCCATTTGCTCAATCCTTATTTTTAAGGAGTTATTTTCTTCAGAGAGCTTTTGTATCTCCTTTTCCTTTTGGATAATTCAACTTTTCAAGGCATTCTTTTCCTCATTGGCTTTTTGTACCTTTTTTACTATGTAGCCCAGTCTGTTTTTCTAACAGTTTTTTTCTTCAGTATTTTGTGCGTGTGTCTCCTTTACCAAACTATAGACCTTTTCATGATTTTCTTGAATCACTCTCATTTCTCATTCCATTTTTTCCTCTGTCTCTCTTACTTTTTTTTCAAAGTCCTTTTTGAGCCCCTCTATTGTCAAAGGCCAATTCATATTTTTCTTGGAAGCTTCAGAGGTAGGAGGTTTGACTTTGTTATCTTCTTCTGAGGGTGTATTTTGATCTTCTATGTCACTATAGAAACTTTCTAAGGAAGGTAAGCATTTTTTCTGTTTTCCCAGCCTATTTCTTGACTTTTAATTCTTTGATAAAGTGGGGCACTGCTAAGGAATTGGAAATTCAGGAGTTGCCCATAAATTGGGGAATACCTGAACAAGTTGTAGTATATGAATATAATGGAATACTATTGTGCTGTAAGAAATGATGAACAGGCAGATTTCAGAAAAACCTGAAAGGCCTTGCATGAACTGATGATGACTGAAATGAGCAGAACCATGAGGACATTGTACATAGTATCAACAACATTATGTGTTGATCAACTGTGATAGACTTGATTCTTCTCAGCAATACAATGGTCCAAGATATTTCCAAAGAACTCATGATGGAAAATGCTCTCCAAATCTAGGGGAAAAAAAAAAAAGCAGTGTGGAATCTAGATGCAAATTGAACCATACTATTTGTATTTTTGTTGTTGTTGTTTTTCTTTTTGAGGTTTTTCCTTTTTGTTCTGATTGTTTTTTAATAACATGACTAATGCAGAAATATATTTAATGTGGTTCTGCATATATAACCTATATCAGATTACTTGCTGTCATAGGGAGAGGGGAGGGAGGGGAGTGAGGGAGAAAAATTTGAAACTAGAAATCTTATAAAAATGAATGTTGAAAACTGTCTCTAAATGTAACAGGAAAAATAATAAAATGTTTATATGGCAAAAATAAAATAAAGTGGGGCACTGTTTCCAGAGTGGAGTGTGTACTGTTGCAAGCTTCAGAGGTTTTGAGCAGCTGTTTTCTGATATACTTTTAGTAATTTGTAAGTCCTTAGTTTTCCAAGGTGGTATGATTTAAGGAGAGATATGCACAAGCCTGACTTTCTGCCCTGGAATTATGGAAAGAATTCTGCTTTATTGTGGCTGCAAACTCTAATGTGCTCGTGCTCCTCCCCTGCCTGAGACTGCCACCCAAGACTGTGACCCAGATCTGAACAGAGGCTAACCAACAGTGTCCTTCCTCAGTGCTAGCAAAGAAACCCCTGTAATCTCCTTCTGGCCAATTGTTTACCTCCTTACAATCTGTGGGCTGAATTCCAGAAGCAGTTTATGCTACAATTGATTCAGAGGCTCCCCAGGCCTACTTCTGGTTTGCTGTGGCTGGGGCTGTATCTGTGCAGGTTTGACCTGTGCTAGGCTGTGCTCCACTCTTACCCTAGTACAACAGACTTTTTCTGCTGACCTTCTAAGTTGAACTTGGCTGGAAAATGATTTCACTATGTCCTTTTATGGGTTCTTCTGCTCCAAGAATTGTCTTATGACATTATATGAAGGTATTTGGAGGGTCTTGGGGAAAGCTCAGGGAATTTACTGCCTTTCCTCTGCCATCTTGGCTCTGCCCTCTACTTTCACTCTTTCTTTTGTTTTTGGTGGGGCAATGAGGGTTAAGTGACTTACCCAGGTTCACACAGCTAGTACTTTCACTCTTATTAAAATGATTCCCTGTGGAATGACAATGAGCCAGTTGTTTGAAGTCTTTGCCTGAAGAGAGTAAACTCTGACCAGTTCCACCACATTGGAAATATATCCAAATAGGCTACATGCCTAAGGCCATAGAAACAGTCTAGCAACCTTTAGAGAAAAGTGTATGAGGCATAAGGTAATGGTTTACCTTATTAGTAAGAATTACTGTAAATAACATTTGAGACATGATATAGAATAATCCTTATCTGGGTTGGTGGACAAAGAAAACACTACTGATAAAATCACCAATTATTGAAGCAGAAAAATATACTTTTCTCCCAATGATTAAAAAAGTATTAGGGGGTGAAGATGAAATGGAAATAATTTTTAATACTGTTTAACTTTGATACTATCTATACCACCTTGTGGTATAGATATTTCATATCTATATAGGATATAGTATTAAATATATGTATATATATAATAGATATAACAGATATTAGTATATATACATTAGTATAAACTATTATACTAGTATATATAATTCATATATATAATTATATATATAATGGAAGCACACACAATTAAATGACTGATAATACCAACATTCACTAAGGTGATAATTATGATAGATATCTGAGTCATTGCACTGATTCTTCAGAACTCTTGGTCTCTCAATATTGAATCTTTCAAAAGAATGAGCATAGTGACAAATGAAGAAAATCCTTTCAAGACCAGGAAGTGCGAGAAGTGTGGGAAAAACAAGTATATAATTCAAGTTATGTGAGAAAGCACCTTTCTCTAATTCTTCATTTTCATTCCCACATACAACATAATGCTTCTTTCTATAGACCTTTTGGGTATATTTATTTTATAGATAAAGATGGGGACTATTTTAAGAAGCTTTAAAAATTACCTAGGGAAATGCCTTCATCACTTATTCATGTATGGTCTCTTTATTTTTATTTATTAATGAAGTAAAAAAATGGTTTTTACTTAGTTCCAAGTGGCTTTTCCATAAAAATAAAATATGACCAAAATAGACCAAATGGTTTAGGTGGCAACTTTGTTTCAAAATTCACCTGTGATAAACAATTTTCTAGGTACAGAAGTTGCAGATTTTCTCCTGATGTAAGATACAGTCGTTCTTAAAGTGCCTCTTGGTGGCAGTGAACGTTCAAAGTCAATGGAGACTTGTCTCAACTAGACACTACAAAGTTAAGCATACAAAAATGAATTATAGGGGGGCAGCTAGATGGCGCAGTGGTTAAAGCACCGGCCCTGGATTCGGGAATACCTGAGTTCAAATCCGGCCTCAGACACTTAACCCCCATTGCCTAAAAAAAAAAAAAAAAAAAAAAAAAAAAGAATTATAGGGTAATATCATGTGAGGAAGAATGAGATTTTGGAAAGTACACTGGCATCAAAGCAAGGAGACCATGTTTATATATTATTTCTTCCATTAATAACTATGTCTCTAGACAAGCCAATTTGCCTTTCTGAGCTTCATTTCCTTCAACATTAAAATAAAAGGAATGCACATAATCACATGAAAGACCCTTTCCAACTCCAGTAATCTATGCTTTAATGTTCTATATTCTAAGTTCATTTTGAGTTCTACAATCATCTATTCAAACTTTTATTTTGTCATTCTAAGGATTCTTTAAGCTCTAATATGCTGTGTCTAAAATTATATATACTAAGGTCATTTCCTGCTATAGCATTCCAGGATTCACATATCAGAAATTTAATATTTTGTCAGACCAATGGTTCATCTAGCTTAATGTTTTGCCTTAAAGGTCCTACATGAAAAAAAAAAAACAAACAAGAGAGATAACTATATATGAGCCTCTGTAACATCATCTTCCAATGATGAAAATATTCATAGGTTCTCTTTGTAACTTTTATGTTAATTGCTGAACTTTATGCCCTAAATCTATATATTCAACTGAAGAAATTTGGGCAAGATCATAATAAATTTTGTAGGATAAAAACATATTGAATGATCAGTTAAAAAAAACAGCGACAATGTAGATGTTCTATCAAATTTTGGGGCGACAGTAGCAGAGAGGGGCTCACTTGCATTGGTAGAAGGATTTTCTTTATCTGGTAGTTTTCTATATCATTGAATTAGTCAGTCCAGTTCCTTTCCCCTTCATTGTGGATCAGATGAAACTGGGAAGAATAATTATTGCATTGGCTAACAGAATCTGAATCAAAAAATATTTCAGCAGTGCAGGATAATATTCTAATTTAAAAGAGATGAACTTTATTAGGAATAAATGTAAAATCTGAAATTGGAGTAAAACAAATCAACATACTCATCATCATTACTGGCGTATGTTTAGGTTTACATAGGATTTTACAAATATTACTTTATTTCATCCTCAAATAAACTCAGTGAGGTAAAAGCAATTATTATTCTATTTAACAATGGGTAAACTGAGGCAGACAAAAATAATTTGATTTTCTTAGGGTTACATAGTTAGTAATCACATGAGGTTGAATTTGAATATGGGTCTTCCCTGTTCAAAGTCTAGAACTCTATCCTTCTCATAATTTAACTGCTTCTATTTTACATAAGGATAGGATGGAGGAAATAAGGCTAAATAACCATTCACATTTAAAAAAGTTCTGGAGATTTTTCAAGCAGATTAAATACATATAACAGTACACTCTCATAGTCGATAAAGCTCTGGGAACATTTTACTATATAATCATAGTTATGGTATTCAGAATGAAGGTAATGGTGGTTCTCTGTTCTCTTCTCTGGTTAGACTAGATCTGGGGTATTGTATTCTGTTCTGGGTATCACATTTCAGGAAAGATATTAATTAACTGGAGCATACCTGGAGGCCAGAATGATAAGAGTACTAGACTTGAAGCCATATAGGGATCAATCAACAGAACTAGCAACATTTTTAACTAGAAAAGAGAAAAAAAAATTAGGACAATGCAAGATTCTTATCTTTAAGTAGGTTAGGGACGCTCCTGGGGAAGAGAGAATAAACGAGTACAGAATGTTTCTTAAACTTGAAGCACTAGAGAGAAGGTACAGAGAAATTGATTTTGGCCTAATGTAAGGAAAAAAAAATATTAACAATTACAGAAGTCCAAAAGTGAAATGAGTTGGCCCAGGAAATAGTGAATACTCTGTCCCTGGAAGTTTTCAAAGAGGCCAGATAGTCATTTCTTAGAGATATAGTAAAGCAAATTCTTGCTGAGGTTCAAGTTGAGCTAGATGACCTCTGAATTCCCTTCCAACTCCCAGAGCCTTTGAATAAGCTGCCACTGAAAAACGAGGAAAATGGTTTACTTTAAAATATATCTTCATCCCATTTATCCATTCTATCAGTGTCTGCAGAGTCCAATTTTTGCACTTTCCATCACCAATGAAACTTTTGCATTGGTTCATTAGTTAATTGGGGCATTGACACATTAATTCATTGTCACATTAACACCTAACAGTGTACTCTATTTATATGCCATCTTGCAGTCCTGGAGTCTCTGCTGATCAGATGGAAATGCCACCCCTTCTGAAGTAAACAAGGACAAGCATACTATGTGAGCATTAAATCCCCCTTTAATTTGAAATGAAGGTTTCCTTGATGTGGAAGTAAAGGCCAGGCCACTTAGAAAGCATCATGTAAATAGCAATAGTGGTGGTGAATGACTGGAAAGACTGATGTCAACTTCTGGGTAATATTAGAGAAAAATTTGTTGAAAACAGGATCAACCCATCAGGCCACCAATTCAGTGGAGGCCTACATTGGGAATGTCAGAGGCTCAGAGTGGGAACTGCTATGCTTCTGGGTTGACTTCACCATGAAATTGCAGTGGCAGCTGTTTTGAGCATAGGTAAGTGTGAGTTTTCAACTTGGAGGTCCAATGGTGTCAAACCTCTTTTTGCAAAATCAAAGGGAAGCTGAAACCCCAGAGGCATGTTTTTAGAGATTGGGCAGTGTGATGGTGTAGAATTGAGTAGCATACTTTATGTCAGCCAACATGTATTCAAATCCTTGCCTGCAACTAGTTATAGTATCTTCTTTTCTTCTTCTGAAAAATGGGGGTAATATTACTTTCAGTAACTATCATTGTTGTGAGGGAGTCCAATATGATTTAAACCCTAAAAAATTCTACACAAATGAAAGTATAAGTGGGGGAGGAAAGAAGGCTGGATTTATAGGTGGAGCACTTGAGTTATAATCGTACCTCTGCTACTTACTCCCTATGAGTTATTCTAGCTCTCAGATTCCTTTCTCTACAAATGAGGGAATTAGACTAGGTGATCTCTAAGGTCCATTTGAGTTCTAGATCTATGATGCTATTATGCTTTTGTCAGGGATAACTTGTAGGGGGGGAATTCCCACTCTGAACCCTTATCTCTCCATGTCTTCTTACTCTTTGGTTACCAGGAGGCTGATGCACCTCCCCCACCTTTGCTGATATTTATGAGAATTAATGGCAATAGAGCATCAAATCTATTTGTGATATGAAGACATAAAGTCCCTTATCACTGATATTAGACCTGACTAACATAAAATCTCTGAGGTTAGGAACTGCAGGGATGGATATGAAGGAGAGGAAAAGTTTGCCATTCAATTCATTCTCATCCCATTTTTATAAACCTTCCTCCTAGTTAATACCTGACATCAGGGTATGCTCGAGATTAATTGTTAAATTTTCATTGTGAACATTTACCCATCAGATACTACAAATCTGAGCTTGATTTATTATTTTGTTGGTTGTCTCAACTTAAGAAACTAATTACAAATATGTAAATAATGCAGATTTAACTTAAGTGTGTGTAATGTATGCATTTCTTTCTCCAAAGCAGCACTTTTGCAAAGAAACATTTGCCAGCACACTGTGGAATCTCCACATTGCCCTAACCTATACTCGTTGTGCTTGGTTTTATTCATTATACATTGACTCCACAAAGCCGACCTCTTCTTGTTGGCAATCATGCTTCATTATCTATCAATCTTATAATTTCTATCTTCCAAACCTAACAATTCATTGCCTCATTCCTAAACTTCAATGACCTACCTAGATGAATTAGTTGCTAATCTACCAAATAGCAATTAAAACCTAAAAATCTGTGATGACATTGGATGAGAAATAATCTAAGACATCATCAGTTTTATTGTCTTCTTTCAACAAATCAGGAAACTGAGATACTGAGAAATGAAGGAACCTGCCTATAGAAAATGATAATGCCTGAACTAAGAACCAAGGTATGCAGATTTATAGTCCTGTCTTCTTTACACTATGCCACTTGAAATGCTATCTGTACCTTGGGACATTTTTTCTGAGTCAGAGACTACTCTTTTCCACTTAGGTTAGAATAGAAGCAGAAAGTAGTTGCTTATTGATGACAGAAATAATGGTCATAAGAATAATATCTATTTTGGTGCTTCCAGGAACCATGATTATGGCAGCATGTTTTCTTTTGCTTGAAAGAACTGATGCAGATCTTCATCCCTGTATGAGTTAGCTGATAGATTTTGTGATTTTTCTGTGGCAAAGTAACTGACTTTGTAGACAACACAGCAATGAGCTTCTACAAACTTAGGGAGACTCGTTTTCACACAGAAATGGAAATGCATTGCCAGACCCTTAGTTGAAACATTTAGAGCCAGATAAGAGCTATAGGACCTTTTGTGGTGGTTGTTGCTGTTCAGTCATTTGCACTAATATCTGACTCATTGTGACCCTCTTTAGTGTTTGTTTGTTTTTTTTAACAAAGATACTGGAGTGGTTTGCATTTCCTTCTCCAGACATTAAGACCTTACTTTTCACTAATGTAGCCTTTTGGAACCCAGAGAAAAGCCAGAGTGGGATACTGAGGGGAGAATTTTATAGCACCTTACAGTGTGAGGCAGGTAATAAAACTGTTATTATGATTACTTTTTTACTCATGAAGAAATTTTGTTTTAGGTCAGTAAAGTGGTCATGATGCAAAACAAAGTTGCAGAGCTAGACCTCAAACTTAGGACTTTTAACTCTAAGAACAGAAATATTTCCACTTTATTCTGATTTCTTACTGTATCTACCCAAAGTAGAATTGCACAACCTATGGAATATATGTATACTATCTATCTATCTTCTAGCTAGCTAGCTACCTTAACAAAATCAGTAATACCATGCTGTCGGTCTCATATTCTGTATCTAATGGGGTCATTGATGTGTGCTAGTAAATGTTTAACAATTTAAACAGAAATTTACATAGAATACACTTTTCACATTCAATCTATATTATTAACATTTTGTGCATTACCTTATTTAGTCTAGACAATTATAAAAAAAAGCCCAAATTTGTAGTATTTGCTAATTTCTCCTTGTAGATGACTCCACTGAAAATCAGCTCTCAAGAGTAGATAGAGCTGGTTCCAGCACATCCTTGAGTTTATCAGAGAGCTTAATAAGTATTCTTTATGATGTCAACATACTGAGTATGATCCACTCAAATATGGGAAGACATAAATCGGGCCATTACCTCCTTAATCACCTTATCAAGAAGCATAAGAAGGGATATATTTGACATCAAGGATTCGAAACATGGTAAGCACTTTCAGGTGGAAAACAACCGCACACATTTATTAGACTCCATTCCCCTACTTTAGGAATGTGGGAAAGAGGAAATGTTTCTTTTATTAGAAGAACAACCCCACAAAAATTTCTTATAAAATATTGTTATTTGTAATGACTATGTTACTAGAAAGGAGTACAAAGGGGTGTGTGTGTGTGTCTTTGTGTGTGTGTGTGTGTGTGTGTGTGTGTGTGTGTGTGTGTGAGAGAGAGAGAGAGAGAGAGAGAGAGAGAGAGAGAGAGAGAGAGAGAGAGAGAGAGATTTGGCAGGGAGGAGAGGAGAAATCAAGAAAGATAAAAATGTCTGTCTTTAAAATGGATAGGGCTGAATGGCATGCTATAGATTCAGATGCAAAATTCCAGTAACATTCTACATTATACTTCATTACACTGGCTCAACCCACAGCACATGTTTCACATATTAAATCAATTAAGACACAAGGCATGTACAGGAAGAAATGGACCCACAGTTTATTTGTCCACTTGGTAGACTGCAAAGAGTCCTAAAATTATAGTCTTATCCTGCAAATGTGCCAACCTCAAGGCCCCTGTATTAATTACAGACTGAGCTAAAAATAGGCTGAGTAGGACAATAGTGAAGAGTAGAGAGTTGAGAGACAAAGCTGCATCCGGGTCACTGGTGGTACTGTAGCAATCCCAGAGGTGAAGCTCTACTTTGCCAGCTAATGAATAGGAGTAGGACAGTCAGAAAACCATCAGAGCATGCAAAGTGCTTTGTGACTTATTCCAGTTCCTTCTAAATGGTTCACCAATGTAGATTTGAAATGTGGTCTATAACCTTGCTACATGGCATGTATTCATCAGCCAGACTTCCCTACCCTACCTGTGACTTAACGCATGCCATCCTCTCCTAGGAATCTAGAACTCAATCATTAGTACTGACCTTGGGAAGTCATCTCCTCCTGCCTTCTCCTATTTTCTCTTCAAAGTCCCTTTTGAGAGCTTTCATGGCCTGAGACCTATTCATATTTCTCTTGGAAACTTTGGAAGTTGGCATTTGACTATTTTATTATCTTCTTCTGAGGGTGTATTCTGGTCTACTTCAGCCCCCCAAAGTTTCTATTGTCCACTGCTTTCTATGCTTACCCTTCTCAACCCAGAAGAAGATGTCTGATTGAAATCTGATTCTTGATGGTTAGAAGCTAGGCATGTCTGTGCCCCACCCCCACTGTGCTGCCACCACTAGATTTGGCTCACTGGTTCAGAACCAGGGCACTTTGCTCCAACTCTACCAGAGACGGCAGCCACTTCACCCCTGCTAACCTCCGAACCCCCTCAATGGTCTTTGAGCTGAGCTTCAGAAAAAGCTGCTGGAACCAAAGACTCTGAGGCACTGGAGACTGGGTCTGTTCCAGGCTGGGTCTGGATCATGTGCTGAGCTCCTCTTTCAGCCTGATCAGCAGGTGATCACAGTTTCTGTCTTTGGCTGGAAAATAGTCTTACTCTCTTCTTATGTGCGTTAAGCAGTTCTGGGGGTTGTTTTTTGGCATTATTTGGGGGTTATTGGATGGGTTTATCTGGAGCTTGCAGCAGTCACAGCCTCTCCTCCGCTGTCTTGGCTCCACTCCCCAAAACTGTTAGGTTTTAAGCAATATATATAACCAGCAGTGTAGGCCCAGTGACAGATCATGAATCTGTTAATCAAGAACTTGTCTAGTGAAATGCAAAGAACCTCATGAACAGAAGTATGTCCATCAGAATTCCTTCACACCCTTCAACCCAAAATAGTGATTTATGGAATATGGTGAGACTACAACATGTGGCCCTGGAGAGAATAACCAGACCAATTAAAATGAATCTTTCAAAGAATTTACTTATGCATATATTTCTAGATATCTTGCACTTTTGAGGTAACATATTCTGGCATTTCTCTAACATAGGGGAGGTAATGTGATATAGCAGAAAGCATACACTGATTCTAGGTTCACAGCAACTGGATTCAAATCTCATTTCTGATTCTACCTGGATAACCATGAGCAAATTCCTTGATCTCCCTGGGACCATCTCCTGTTTCTTCATCTAGAAAAGGTGGTATTGCACTTGATGGCTTTAGGGGTCCCTTCTAGCAATATATCTATGAACCTGTGATTATCTCCCACAAAGCATACTTTCCTGTCTCTATCGGCAACAGAAAACAGGGCTAGATGGACCCAGTTCAGGATTTGTCATCACTAACATAAGACTAGATCAAGGGCAAACCCAATATGACCCTTCAGATGGCACAGCATCCTTCCTGACTGTATGCATCTTTGTTGGATCCAATCAGACACTGTCACTGTCTATCTCAGTCAGTATTGACTTCCCAGGGCATGGCATCCTCACAGCCCTCCTGAGTGATATCGAACAGCCAGGAAATCATGTTTATCCACAAATGTTTCCATCATCAGTCCCCAGTCTCTCCAGTGGCGATTTACCACACATCGTTAATATGTTTGTTATATTTTGTTGGCTGGATATGAAAGTTCATCAGGAACAAGGCAAGCAGGGACAGCATATTGAAATGAGCATTACAAATCTATCGTGCTCCAGTTTATGGCCCTTTCTCAGTACTGCACAGTAAGTAAAACAAGCTCTGATTGAGTCAGCAGCCTCCTGGGCCCTCGTTTGCCTTAGTGCATGGAATATTAATGCTAAATATCTCCATGTGTGTTAGACAGGGTGGAGGGAATGAGGTGGGCAGATTACCCTGGCTTATGAGTATTATACACACACCTGCAACTTCCAAAGTCACACTGAGGGGGAAATATCAGAGGGTTCAGCCCCTTATCTCCTTACTGTCTTAGAGATTTTAGAGATGTATTGCCCTAGAGTTTTAATACTCATCTCCCAAATCCTCCTTTTAAAAGAAACTGTGTTAAATTTAATAAGAATGAGAAATTAGCACACAGGGTATTGGTACTAGAAAAAAGGAGATGAAAGAGAGAGACAGAGAAAGAGAGAGACAGAGAAAGAGATAGACAGAGAAAGCAAAAGCCAAAGGGTTTCATTAAAATCCCTGTCTGCCCTGTGCAATGGATGTAAATATCTTGACACCTTTTTTCCTTTTGCAGCTAAGTTCTACACAGGGCTCTGCTCACCAGGGAATTCGGATCCTAGAATAAGACTTTGTAGCTGTTCCTGCTGTCTAAAGGGATTATAGAGCTTTGTAAATCCAAATTAATGCATTGAGGAAATGGATTTGGAAACAAGATTTCTGTGTATTCTTCTGGAAAAATCTAGAGAAAGCAGAAATCTGGAGAGAAAAGTTCTGTACATGAGGATGAATTGTTTAGATATTGATGGGAGGGAGAGGAATTGCTCAGAGTACTTCCCAGGGAAGCTGCCCTGAGTCTAACTTTACATTAGCCAGGATATTTTATAATAGCAAAGCCAATTACATACTTCTTTTTTCTTCTTTTGCAAGAGGTCTGGTACCTTGTTCCTTCCATTTCTCATTACTAAAGGTGTACTTGGTATTCTTGAGGTGCAAGACTGCTTCAGTGTCTAGTGGTATGCAGCTGTGGGCTGTCTGGGCACTGTTCAAACCATTCTGCATTCCAGAGGTGTGCAGCTGTGGTCATTCAGCATTCAAGAAGCATCCTGCAGCTGCAGGTCATTCATTAAGCAAAGGCCTTCACTAAGAGGTTAGAGCTCTATTCTGTGCTAGTTGAGGATGAAAGTCAAATAAAAGATTTAAATCCAATCGAGAGAGAGAGAGAGAGAGAGAAAGAGAGAGAGAGAGAGAGAGAGAGAGAGAGAGAGAGAGAGAGAGAGAGAGAGAGAGAGAGAGAGAGAGAGAGGCAGAACACAATCTTATAGAATCATTATTATTATAAATGTTAAAGCTGGAAAGTACCTTAGGTAATATCACATCTAATGTCTTCATTTTATAGAAGAGGAAACTGAGTCCCCAAAAGGGAAAGTGACATGTTCAAAGTTACACAACAAGTTAGAAGAGACAGGTCCAGAGCCAAGGCTTCTTAACTTATTATCAGAGCTCATTCTATGAAATTACATTGCAGCTTTAGTGTACTCTTGTTATCATGGTAGGAGTAAGTCTTCTAATATGGATGAAAACCAAGAGAATTATATTCAGGGGAGAGAAAGAAAGGGAAGAACTTTTAAAAGTAAGAAATTGGTTTATTGGTTATAGTTTTCCAGATGAAGCTACTTAGCATTATTGTGTGGTTATATTAATTTGAAAATGACATGTATAATATCTTATTAAGCCCTCTCATCTTACAGAGGGGGAAACTAAGGCCAGTGAATTAGCTTTCCCAAGGTCACACAAGTGGTAGGTGGCTGAGACAGTATTAATTCCATGTTTACTGGCTCCATATACATTGTTCTTTCTCAATTTACTAATTGTTCTTCTCATCATTTCCTAAAACATAATATAAATTGATATAAATTCATTGAGATTATGGTGGAAGTATTCTGCATTACCACTAGTCACTTAATGGAAATTAACAGTTTATCAGTCAGAGACATTGGTATATCTGGACTTAGGGGCATTCATGAGGAAGTTGGTATAGCCAGCAATATGATCTACATTCAGCTTCTCTGGGTGTGACTCTTGGTTGGTGACCAATGGCACAAACACTTGCATTGGCATTTGTGAAGATGATAACTGATCACCTATATATACTCTTTCCTCCTGTATAGTTGTCCCGCACTGGGATATGCAAATTCCTGTGCTTGAATCACTCCATAGCCAAATGGCTACTTCTACTAAGGAGGAAATTATTGTAAGTTTCCCAAAAGTTAATAGAAACCTAGTATATTAGAACCAGAAGAGAATTTATGAAATAATCTATACCATACCATAGTAATAATATTTTGCAAAAAGAAATTTAATTCTTCATATGTTGTCTTATCTCATAAAAACTTTGGGGATCCTCATCCACATTCACTGATGAGATATTTCAACAGAGCAAGGCTAAGTCACACCTCCAGGGTTCTAAGTACATCCCTGAAGATTTGGGGTGATATCTTCTTTTAAGATATTGGCTCATGTCCCAATTCTAGTATGTCCTCTCTAATATCAATCACCAGCAATTAGCATCCTTATGTCATTCCTCATTCAAAATAGCTCTCTCTAAAATCATTAATTATGGGTGGAGCCAAGATGGCAGAGAGAAAGCAGCAAGCTGCCTGAGCTCTCCTTTTGTTCCCTCAAAAAGAACATTAAATCAAGCCTCTGGACAGATTCTGAAACTACAGAACCTGAAAAGGGACAGAAAGACACAGTCCTCCAACCAGAGATAATTTAGAATACTTCAGGAAAAGGTTGGTCTGACTCAGGCAAAAGGGAGGCCCAGTGCAGGGCAGCAACCCAGCGCCGAGGGGGTCGGGGCAAGTCAGCAGGAGCTGCGGGCCACAGCAGAACAACTGAGGCCCTTGGAACCTGGTTCAAAAATCTGGTGGCCAAGGACAGTGGAAAAACCTACCTGCACTGGCCAGGAGGGCCACGAACGGGTCAGGCAGGAACAGACGCCGGGATCAGGTGCCTGGCTGGCCGAGCGCACTCAGACAGGAAGTGCAGGGCACGGGATCTCCACACACCATAAAGGCCACAGTGTGTAAAAAGCCGGTCACACAGCACCTATAACCCCTGCACAAGAAGACCAAAACAGGGACCCTGGTACCCGCAGAGCAGACCTCAACTTAAAAAATAAATAAATAAGCTGCGATAATGAGAAAGAAGCAAAAAAGAGCCCTCTCCATTGAGAGCTTCTGTATCAATAGGGAAAAAGTCAACATAAACTCAGATGAGGACAATAGCCTCAAATTGCCTACATGTGAAGCGTCATGAGGGAAGGTGAATTGGTATCAAGAACAAAAAGCCTTCCTGGAAGAGCTCAAAAAGGATTTTAAAAATCAATTGAGAGAGGTAGAAGAAAAAATGGGGAGAGAAATGAAAGCAAAACAAGAAAACTATGAAAAAAGAATCAGCAGCTTGGAAAAAGAAGCACATAATTTCACTGAAGAAAACAATGCCTTAAAAAATTCACTTGGCCAAATGGAAAAAAAAGGTGCATAATGTCACTGAAGAAAACACTGCCTTAAAAAATTCACTTGGCCAAATGGAAAAAAAGATACATAATCTCACTGAAGAAAACAATGCCTTAAAAATTAAAATGGGACAGTGGGAAGATAAGGAATCCATGAGACACCGGGATTCAGTTAAGCAGAATCAAAAGAATGAAAAAGTAGAAGAAAATGTGAAATACCTCATTGGAAAGACAACTGATCTGGAAAAGAGATTGCAGAGAGACAATTTGAGAATCATTGGACTGACTGAAAGCCATGACCAGAAAAAGAATCTAGACATCATATTCCAGGAAATTATTAAGGAGAACTGCCCTGATATCATAGAATCAGAGGATAAAATCATCATTGAAAGAATCCACCAATTACCTCCTGAAAGAGACCCCAAAAGGAAAACTCCAAGGAATATTGTAGCCAAATTCCAGAATTATCAGGTGAAGGAGAAAATACTCCAAGCAGCCAGAAAGAAGCAATTTAAATATAATGGAGCCACAGTCAGGATTGCTCAGGACCTGGCAGCTTCAACATTAAAGGACCACAAGGCTTGGAATATGATATTCTGGAAGGCAAAGGAGCTTGGATTGCAGCCAAGAATCAATTACCCAGCAAAACTGAACATTCTCTTTCAGGGGAAAAGATGGACATTTAATGACATTGGGGACTTTCAATCTTTCCTGGTGAAAAGACTAGAACTGAATAGAAAATTCGATCTCAACATACAAGACTCAAGAGAAGTTTAAAAAGGTAAACAGAGGGGAAAAAAAGGTAACCCTAATAGGTTAAACTGCTTATATCCCTACACAGGAAGATAATGCTCATAACTCTTAAGAACTGTAAATGTATTTGGGCAGAGAGAAGGACTTTACACAGAGGGTATAAATAAATTATCTTTGATGGGATGATACAAAAAAAAATTAAGGGGTTAAAAAGGGAGTCTATGGGGAGGAGAGGAAAGGGGAGGTGGAATGGGATGAATTATATCATATGAAGAGGTGGAAAAAAAACAACCTATTACAATAGAGGGAAAGAAAGGAGGAGTAAACATTGTTTCAACCCTATTCTCATTAGATTTGATTCAAAGAGGGAATAACATATACATTCATTGGGATAAAGAAACTTGACTCATTCTTTAGGGAAGCAAAAGGGGAAGGGAAAGGGGGGTCTTTTAGAAGGGAGGACAAAAACAAGGGAGAAAAGGGTAAAGAAAAGAGAGAGGGTTGATAAAAAGGGAGGGCAGATTAGGAGAGGCAGAGTTAAGAAGTAAAACATCAGTGAGGAGGAATAGGGTGAAAAAAGGGGGGAAAGTACAAAGGGGGTAAATAGAATGGAGGGGAATAGACAGTCAGTAATAATAACTGTGAAGGTGAATGGTATGAATTCTGCTATAAAACGGAAGCTAATTGCAGAGTGGATTAAAAACCAGAATCCTACAATATGCTGTTTACAAGAAACACATTTGAAGCAGAGAGATACACACAGAGTAAAGGTAAAAGGCTGGAGCAGAATATATTATGCCTCAGCTAAAGTAAAAAAGGCAGGGGTAGCAATCCTTATCTCAGACAAAGTGCAGGCAAAAATAGATCTCATTAAAAGAGATAAGGAAGGAAATTACATCTTCCTTAAAGGTACTATAGATAATGAAGTAATAACAATATTAAATATGTATGTGCCAAGTGGTATAGCATCCAAGTTCTTAGAGGAGAAGTTAAATGAGTTACAAGAGGAATTAGACAGTAATACTATACTAGTGGGGGATCTGAATCTCCCCCTCTCAGAATTAGATAAATCTAGCCAAAAAAAAAAAATAAGAAAGAAGTGAAAGAGGTGAAAAAATTATTAGAAAAGTTAGACATGATAGATGTCTGGAGAAAACTGAATGGGGATATAAAGGAATATACCTTTTTCTCAGCAGTACATGGCACATTTTCAAAAATTGACCATGTATTAGGGCACAAAAACATCATAGTCAAATGTAGAAAGGCAGAAATAGAAAATTCATCCTTTTCAGATCATGATGCAATAAAAATTACATGTAAGAAAGAGCCAGGGAAAAGTAGAATGAAAATCAATTGGAAACTAAATGATTTCATTCTAAAGAATGAATGGGCCAAACAACAAATCATAGAAACAATCAAAAACTTTATCCAAGAGAATGACAATAATGAGACAACATACCAAAATCTATGGGATGCAGCCAAAGCAGTGCTTAGGGGAAAATTTATAGCTCTAAATGCTTACATGAATAAAAAAGAGAAAGAGGAGATTAATGAATTGGGCATGCAACTTAAAAAGTTAGAAAAAGAACAAATTAGAAATTCCCAGTTAGACACTAAATTAGAGATCCTGAAAATTAAAGGAGAAATTAATAAGATTGAAAGCAAAAAAAAACCCTATAGAATTAATCAATAAACCTAAGAGCTGGTTTTGTGAAAAAGCCAATAAAATAGATAAAATATTGGTTAATTTGATTAAAAAAAAGAAAGAAGGGGGGCAGAGCCAAGATGGCGGAGAGGAAGCAGCAAGCTGCCTGAGCTCTCCTTCTGTTCCCTCAAAACGAACATTAAATCAAGCCTCTAGACAGATTCTGAAACTACAGAACCTGCAAAGAGACAGAGAGACACAGTCCTCCAACCAGAGATAATTTAGAAGACTTCAGGAAAAGGTCAGTCTGACTCAGGCAAAAGGGAGGCCCAGTGCAGGGCAGCAACCCAGCGCCGAGGGGGTCGGGGCAAGTCAGCAGGAGCTGCGGGCCACAGCAGAACAACTGAGGCCCTTGGAACCTGGTTCAAAAATCTGGTGGCCAAGAAGGACAGTGGAAAAACCTACCTGCACTGGCCGAGAGGGCCACGAACGGCGGGATCAGACACCAGGGTCTGGTGCCTGGCTGGCCAAGCACAATCAGACAGGAAGTGCAGGGCACGGGATCTCCACACACCATAAAGGCCTCAGAGTAAAAGCCCGGTCACACAGCACCTATACACCTGCACAAGAAGCCCAAAACAGGGACCCTGGTGCCCCCAGAGCAGACCTCAACTTAAAGAATAAATAAATAGGCTGCAATAATGAGTAAGAAGCAAAAAAGAGCCCTCTCCATTGAGAGCTTCTGTATCAATAGGTAAGAAGCCAACACAAACTCAGATGAGGACAATAGCCTCAAATTGGCTACATCTGAAGCCTCACAAGGGAAGGTGAATTGGTCGCAAGAACAAAAAGCCTTCCTGGAAGAGCTCAAAAAGGATTTTAAAAATCAATTGCAAGAGGTAGAAGAAAAAATGGGGAGAGAAATGAAAGCAAAACAAACAAATTATGAAAAAAGAATCAGCAGCTTGGAAAAGGAAGCTGAAGAAAACAAAGCCTTAAAAAATTCACTTGGCCAAATGGAAAAAAAGGTGTATAATCTCACTGAAGAAAACAATGCCTTAAAAATTAAAGTGGGACAGTTGGAAGATAAGGAATCCATGAGACACCAAGAATCAGTCAAGCAGAATAAAAAAAATGAAAAAATAGAAGAAAATATGAAATACCTCATTGGAAAGACAACTGATCTGGAAAACAGATCGAGGAGAGACAATTTGAGAATCATTAGACTGCCTGAAAGCCATGACCAGAAAAAGAATCTAGACACCATATTCCAGGAAATTATTAAGGAGAACTGCCCTGATATCATAGAATCAGAGGATAAAATCATCATTGAAAGAATCCACCGATCACCTCCTGAAAGAGAACCCAAAAGGAAAACTCCAAGGAATATTGTAGCCAAATTCCAGAATTATCAGGTGAAGGAGAAAATACTCCAAGCAGCCAGAAAGAAGCAATTTAAATATCATGGAGCCACAGTCAGGATTGCTCAGGACCTGGCAGCTTCAACATTAAAGGACCGCAAGGCTTGGAATATGATATTCCGGAAAGCAAAGGAGCTTAGATTGCAGCCGAGAATCTATTACCCAGCAAAAATGTGCATTTTCTTTCAGGGGAAAAGATGGACATTTAATGACATGGGGGACTTTCAATCTTTCCTGGTAAAAAGACCAGAACTGAATAGAAAATTTGATCTCAACATACAAGACTCAAGAGAAGTTTAAAAAGGTAAACAGAGGGGGAAAAAAAGTTACCCTATTAGGTTAAACTGTTTATATCTCTACACAGGAAGATAATACTCATAACTCTTAAGAACTGTAAATGTATTTGGGCAGAGAGAAGGACTTTATATAGAGGGTATAAATATAAATTGTCTTTGATGTGATGATACAAAAGAATTAAGGGGATAAAAAGGGAGTCTATGGGGAGGAGAGGAAAGGGGAGGTGGAATGGGATGAAGTGGTGAAAAAAAAACCTATTACAATATGAAGAGGTGAAAAAAAAACCTATTACAATAGAGGGAAAGAAAGGAGGGGTGAACATTGTTTCAACCCTATTCTCATTAGATTTGATTCAAAGAGGGAGGAACATATACGTTCATTGGGATAAAGAAACTTAACTCATTCCTTAGGGAAACAAAAGGGGAAGGGAAAGGGGGGGACTGATAGAAGGGAGGACAAAAGCAAGGGAGAAAAGGGTAAAGAAAAGAGAGGGGGGTGATAAAAAGGGAGGGCAGATCGGGGGAGGCAGGGGTAAGAAGTAAAACTTCGGTGAGGAGGAATAGGGTGAAAGAAGGGGGTAAATGTACAAAGGGGGTAAATAGAATGGAGGGGAATAGACAGTCAGTAATAATAACTGTGAATGTGAATGGGATGAACTCTGCTATAAAACGGAAGCGAATTGCAGAGTGGATTAAAAACCAGAATCCTACAATATGCTGTTTACAAGAAACACATTTGAAGCAGAGAGATACACACAGAGTAAAGGTAAAAGGCTGGAGCAGAATATATTATGCCTCAGCTAAAGTAAAAAAGGCAGGGGTAGCAATCCTTATCTCAGACAAAGTGCAGGCAAAAATAGATCTCATTAAAAGAGATAAGGAAGGAAATTACATCTTACTTAAAGGTACTATAGATAATGAAGTAATATCAATATTAAATATGTATGCGCCAAGTGGTATAGCATCCAAGTTCTTAGAGGAGAAGTTAAATGAGTTACAAGAGGAATTAGATAGTAATACTATACTAGTGGGGGATCTGAATCTCCCCCTCTCAGAATTAGATAAATCTAGCCAAAAAATAAATAAGAAAGAAGTGAAAGAGGTGAATAGATTACTAGAAAAGTTAGACATGATAGATGTCTGGAGAAAATTGAATGGGGATATAAAGGAATATACCTTTTTCTCAGCAGTACATGGCACATTTTCAAAAATTGACCATGTATTAGGGCACAAAAACATCATAGTCAAATGTAGAAAGGCAGAAATAGTAAATGCATCCTTCTCAGATCATGATGCAATAAAAATTACATGTAAGAAAGAGCCAGGGAAAAGTAGAATGAAAATCAATTGGAAACTAAATAATTTCATTCTAAAGAATGAATGGGCCAAACAAGAAATCATAGAAACAATCAATAACTTTATCCAAGAGAATGACAACAATGAGACAACATACCAAAATCTATGGGATGCAGCCAAAGCAGTGCTTAGGGGAAAATTTATAGCTCTAAATGCTTACATGAATAAAAAAGAGAAAGACAAGATTAATGAATTGGGCATGCAACTTAAAAAGTTAGAAAAAGAACAAATTAGAAATCCCCAATTAGACACTAAATTAGAGATCCTGAAAATTAAAGGAGAAATTAATAAGATTGAAAGCAAAAAAACTATAGAATTAATCAATAAAACTAAGAGCTGGTTCTATGAAAAAAACAATAAAATAGATAAAATATTGGTTAATTTGATTAAAAAAAAGAAAGAAGAAAACCAAATTACCAGTATCAAAAATGAAAAGGGTGATGTTACCACCAATGAAGTGGAAATTAAGTCAATATTTAGGAATTATTTTGCCCAACTGTATGCCAATAAATTTGACAATCTAAATGAAATGGATGAATATTTACAAAGATACAAACTGCCCAGTTTAACTGAAGAGGAAATAAAATCCTTAAATAAACCCATATTAGAAAAAGAAATTGAACAAGCTATTAATGAACTCCCTAAGAAAAAATCCCCAGGGCCAGATGGGTTTATGGGTGAATTTTACCAAACATTTAAAGAACAATGAATTCCAATATTATAAAAATTATTTGGAAAAATAGGTGAAGAAGGAGTTCTACCAAATTCATTTTATGACACAAATATGGTGGTGATAACAAAAGCAGGCAAAGCAAAAACACAGAAAGAAAATTATAGACCAAGTTCCCTAATGAATATTGATGCTAAAATCTTAAATAAGATATTAGCAAGGAGATTACAGCAAGTCATCACCAGGATAATACACAATGACCAGGTGGGATTTATACCAGGAATGCAGGGCTGGTTCAACATTAGGAAAACTATTAACATAATCAACCACATCAATAAGAAAACCAACCAAAATCATATGATTATCTCAATAGATGCAGAGAAAGCTTTTGACAAAATACAGCACCCATTCCTAATAAAAACACTAGAGAGTTTAGGAATAGGGGGAGCTTTCCTTAGAATAATAAACAGTATCTACCTAAAGCCATCAGCAAGTATTATATGCAATGGAGATAAATTAGAGTCCTTCCCAATAAGATCAGGGGTGAAACAGGGATGTCCATTATCACCCCTATTATTTAATATTGTTCTAGAAATGTTAGCTTTAGCAATCAGAGAAGAGAAGGGAATTAAAGGAATTAGAATAGGCAAGGAGGAAACAAAACTATCACTCTTTGCAGATGATATGATGGTATACTTAAGGAATCCTCAAGAATCAAGTCAAAAATTACTTGAAACAATTAACAACTTCAGCAAAGTAGCAGGATATAAAATAAATCTACATAAATCATCAGCATTTCTATACATGACCAACAAAGTCCAGCAGCAAGAGATAGAAAGAGAAATTCCATTTAAAGTAACGGTAGTTAATATAAAATACTTGGGAGTCTACTTGCCAAGACAAACCCAGGAACTCTATGAACACAACTACCAAACACTCTTCACACAAATCAAATCAGATCTAAATAATTGGAAAGATATCAATTGCTCATGGATAGGCAGAGCTAATATAGTAAAAATGACAATACTGCCTAAATTAATTTACTTATTCAGTGCCATACCAATCAGACTATCTAAAAATTATTTTATACAGCTAGAAAAAATAATAACAAAATTCATCTGGAAAAACAAATAATCAAGAATATCCAGGGAAATAATGAAAAAAAATTCCCAGGAAGGTGGGTTAGCGGTACCAAACTTGGAGCTTTACTATAAAGTTGCAGTCATCAAAACTATCTGGTACTGGCTAAAAAATAGAGTGGTAGATCAATGGAATAGGCTAGGCTCAGGAAATGTAGTAGTAAATGACACTAGTAATGTAGTGTTTGATAAACCCAAAGAGTCCAGCTTCTGGAATAGGAACTCAGTATTTGGCAAAAACTGCTGGGAAAACTGGAAGATAGTATGGCAGAAATTAGGCATAGACCAACATCTTACACCTTATACTAAAATAAGGTCAAAATGGATACATGATTTAGACATAAGAGGTGATACCATAGGTAAATTAGGAGAGAAAGGAATAGTGTACCTATCAGATCTTTGGAAAGGAGAACAGATTTGACCAAACATGAGATAGAGTATATTATAAAATGCAAAATGGATGATTTTGATTATATTAAATTAAAAAATTTTTGTACAAACAGAAGCAATGCATCCAAAATTGGAAGGGAGGCGGAAAGCTGGGAAACAATTTTTGAGGCCAGTGCTTCTGATAAAGGCCTCATCTCTAAAATATATAGGGAATTAAATCAAATTTATAAGAATCCAAGTCATTCCCCAATTGAGAAATGGTCAAAGGATATGAACAGGCAGTTTTCTGATGAAGAAACCAAAGCTATCTATTCCCATATGAAAAAATGCTCTAAATCTCTAATGATTAGAAAGATGCAAATTGAAACAACTCTGAGGTACCACCTGACACCTATCAGACTGGCTAAAATGACAAAAAAGGAAGATAATAAATGTTGGAGAGGCTGTGGGAAAATTGGAACACTAATGCATTGTTGGTGGAGCTGTGAGCTGATCCAACCATTCTGGAAAGCAATTTGGAATTATGCCCAAAGGGCGATAAAGCTGTGCATACCCTTTGACCCAGCAATCCCACTTTTAGGTCTTTTGCCCAAAGAAATCATGGAAGGGGGAAAGGGACCCACATGTACAAAAATATTTATAGCTGCTCTTTACGTGGTAGCAAGGAATTGGAAGTTGAGGGGGTGCCCATCAATTGGGGAATGGCTGGACAAGTTGTGGTATATGAATACAATGGAATACTATTGTGCTGTAAGAAATGATGAGCAGGAAGAGTTCAGAGAAACCTGGAGGGTCTTACGTGAGCTGATGATGAGTGAGATGAGCAGAACCAGAAGAACATTGTACACAGTATCATCAACATTGAGTGTTGACCTACTGTGATGGACTATATTCTTCTCACCAATGTAATGGTACAGAAGAGTTCCAGGGAACTCATGATAGAAGAGGATCTCCAAATCCAAGAAAAAAAAAGAAAGAAAGAACTGTGGAGTATAGATGCTGATTGAACCATATTATTTCTTTTGTTTGGGTGCTGTTGGGGTTTTTTTTCTTTCTATTTTGAGGTTTTGCATCACTGCTCTGATTCTTTCTCTTGTAACAGGATTAATGCAGAAATAGGATTAATGTTATTATGTGTATATATATGTGTGTGTATATATATCTATATCTATATCTATATATATGTATAGAGATATATAGATATAACCTATATCAGATTACCTGCTGTCTAGGGGAGGGGGGAGGGAGGGGTGGGAGGGAGAAAAATCTGAAATTGTAAAGCATGTATAAACAAAAGTTGAGAACTATATTTACATGTAATGGAAAAAATAAAATACCTCATACATAAAAAAAAAGAAAGAAGAAAACCAAATTACCAGTATCAAAAATGAAAAAGGGGATGTTACCACCAATGAAGTGGAAATTAAGTCAATATTTAGGAATTATTTTGCCCAACTGTATGCCAATAAATTTGACAATCTAAATGAAATGGATGAATATTTACAAAAACACAAACTGCCCAGGTTAACTGAAGAGGAAATAAAATCCTTAAATAAACCCATATTAGAAAAAGAAATTGAACAAGCCATTATTGAAGTTCCTAAGAAAAAATCTCCAGGGCCAGATGGGTTAAGGGTGAATTTTACCAAACATTTAAAGAACAATTAATTCCAATATTATACAAATTATTTGGAAAAATAGGTGAAGAAGGAGTTCTACCAAATTCATTTTATGACACAAATATGGTGGTGATAACAAAAGCAGGCAAAGCAAAAACACAGAAAGAAAATTATAGACCAAGTTCCCTAATGAATATTGATGCTAAAATCTTAAATAAGATATTAGCAAGGAGATTACAGCAAGTGATCACCAGGATAATAAACTATGACCTGGTGGGATTTATACCAGGAATGCAGGGCTGGTTCAACATTAGGAAAACTATTAACATAATCAACCACATCAATAAGGAAACCAACCAAAATCATATGATTATCTCAATAGATGCAGAGAAAGCTTTTGACAAAATACAACACCCATTCCTAATAAAAACACTAGAGAGTTTAGGAATAGGTGGAGCTTTCCTTAAAATAATAAACAGTATCTACCTAAAGCCATCAGCAAGTATTTTATGCAATGGAGATAAATTAGAGGCCTTCCCAATAAGATCGGGGGTGAAAAAAGGATGTCCATTATCACCCCTATTATTTAATATTGTCCTAGAAATGTTAGCTTTGGCAATTAGAGAAAAAAAAGGAATTAAAGGGATTAGAATAGGCAAGGAGGAAAGAAAACTATCACTCTTTGCAGATGATATGAAGGTATACTTAAAGAATCCTAGAGAATCAACTCAAAAATTACTTGAAACAATTAACAACTTTAGCAAAGTAGCAGGATATAAAATAAATCCACATCAATCATCAGCATTTCTATACATGACCAACAAAGTCCAGCAGCAAGAGATAGAAAGAGAAATTCCATTTAAAGTAACGGTAGATAATATAAAATACTTGGGAGTCTACTTGCCAAGACAAACCCAGGAACTCTATGAACACAACTACCAAACACTCTTCTCACAGATCAAATCAGATCTAAATAATTGGAAAGATATCAATTGCTCATGGATAGGCAGAGCTAATATAGTAAAAATGACAATACTCCCTAATTTAATTTACTTATTCAGTGCCATACCAATAAGACTACCTAAAAATTATTTTATAGAGCTAGAAAAAATAATAACAAAATTCATCTGGAAAAACAAAAAATCAAGAATATCCAGGGAAATAATGAATAAAAATTCACAGAAAGGTGGGTTAGCGGTACCAAACCTGGAGCTCTACTATAAAGCGGTAGACGTCAAAACTGTCTGGTAGTGACTAAAAAATAGAGTGGTAGATCAATGGAATAGGCTAGGCTCAGGAAATGCAGTAGTAAATGACACTAGTAATATAGTGTTTGATAAACCCAAAGACTCCAGCTTCTGGGATAGGAACTCAGTATTTGACAAAAACTTCTGGGAAAACTGGAAGATGGCAGAAATTAGGGATAGACCAACATCTTACACCTTATACTAAAATAAGGTCAAAATGGATACAAGATTTAGACATAAGAGGTGATACCATAGGTAAATTAGGCGAGAAAGGAATAGTCTACCTATCAGATCTTTGGAAAGGCAAACAGTTTATGATCAAACAAGAGATAGAGTATATTATAAAATGCAAAATGGATGATTTTGATTATATTAAATTAAAAAAATTTTGTACAAACAGAAGCAATGCATCCAAAATTAGAAGGGAGGCAGAAAGCTGGGAAACAATTTTAATGGCCAGTACTTCTGATAAAGGCCTCATCTCTAAAATATATAGGGAACTAAATCAAATTTATAAGAATCCAAGTCATTCCCCAATTGAGAAATGGTCAAAGATTTAGGGTTCTGATGAAGAAACCAAAGCTATCTATTCCCATATGAAAAAAATGCTCTAAATCTCTAATGATTAGAGAGATTCAAATAAAAACAACTCTGAGGTACCACCTGACACCTATCAGATTGGCTAAAATGACAAAAAAGGAAAATTATAAATATTGGAGAAGCTGTGGGAAAATTGGAACACTAATGCATTGTTGATGGAGCTGTGAACTGATCCAACCATTCTGGAGAGCAATTTGGAATTATGCCCAAAGGGCTTTAAAGGTGTGCATACCCTTTGACCCAGCAATACCACTTTTAGGTCTTTTTTCCCAAAGAAATCATGGAAAGGGGAAAGGGACCCACATGTACAAAAATATTTATAGCTGCTCTTTACGTGGTAGCAAGGAATTGGAAGTTGAGGGGGTGCCCATCAATTGGGGAATGGCTGGACAAGTTGTAGTATATGAATACAATGGAATACTATTGTGCTGCAGGAAATGATGAGCAGGAGGAGTTCAGAGAAACCTGGAGGGTCTTGCATGGGCTGATGATGAGTGAGATGAGCAGAACCAGAAGAACATTGTACACAGTATCATCAACATTGAGTGTTGATCTGCTGTGATGGACTATATTCTTCTCACCAATGCAATGGTACAGAAGAGTTCCAGGGAACTCATGATAGAAGAGGATCTCCAAATCCAAGGGAAAAAAAAAAAGAACTGTGGTGTATAGATGCTGATTGAACCATACTATTTCTTTTGGTTTGGGTGTTGTTTTTTTTTTTGTTTTTTTTTGAGGTTTTGCATCACTGCTCTGATTTTTTCTCTTGTAACAGGATTAATGCAGAAATAGGATTAATGTTATTATGTGTATATATGTATATGTGTATATATATGTATATGTATATAGATATATAGATATAACCTATATCAGATTGCCTGCTGTCTAGGGGAAGGGGGAGGGAGGGGAGGGAGGGAGAAAAATCTGAAATTGTAAAGCTTGTATAAACAAAAGTTGAGAACTATCTTTACATGTAACGGAAAAAAAAATACCTTATATGTAAAAAAAATATTAATTATGTCTTATTTCCCAATCCAATGGCCTTTTCTTAATTCTCATTCTCCTTGAACTCTCTAAAGCCTTTGGCAGTATTGATCACTCTCTCCTACTTGAGAGTCCTCTTGCTGTTTCAGGACACTAATTTCTCCTGGTTTTCTTCCTACCTATTTAACCACTTAGGTTATTCTTCTATGGATCCATTTTGACATCATGCTCTCTAATAGATGCCCATCAGTGGGTCCTCTTTTCTTCTCCCCCTAAACTAATTCCCTTGGTGATTTCATCTCTAATTATCATTAGAGATCTTAAACTCAATATATAAAAAATGAACTTATTATCTTTGCTCCTAAACCCTGGCCCCCTCCTACATTCCCTATTATGATATAGGGCAACACCATCCTCCTAGTTTCTTAGGTTTACAATCTAGAAATTATCCTGGATGACTCACTATCTATTACCCCACGCACATATTTAAGCTGTTGCCAAGGCATGTTGATTTTACCTTTGCAATATCTCTTGAACTCTCTGTCTACTCTCCTGTGACATTGTCACAATTGTCATCACATCATCACTAGACTATTGCAATATCCTGTTTGTGCGAATGTCTGCCTCAAGTCTCTCCCCACTTCATTCCATCTTCCATTCAACCACTAAAGTAATTTTCCTAATTATGCAGTTCTAGTCATGAAAAAAAACAAACCCAACAACAACACACAAACAAACCCAAAACAAACTCCAGTGGTGTCCTATTCCTCAGGAACAAATACAAAATGTTCTGTTTGGCATTTCAAAGTCCTTTATAATCTAAGTCCTGCCTAACTTTCTAATATTCCTGCATCTTACTCTCTTAACATATACCATTCAATACAGTGACTCCAGTCTCCCAACTTTTCCACTGATAGAAAACAATCCTCTGGGCATTTTCTCTGGATGTTCCTTATGCCTGGAATGCCCTTCCTTCTCTGCTCTGACTATTGACCTCCTTTACTTCCTTTCAGCCCCAACTTAAATTACATTTTCCACAGGAAGCCTTTTCTAGTCCTTCTGAATTTCAGTGCTTTCCCTCTGTTGGTTATTTCCAATTTGTATGTATTCTGTATACAAACACATACACACAAAGAGACACACACATATACTTTTTTGCATGTTGTCTCTCCCAATCGATTGTAAGCTCCTTGAAGGAAGGAATCACCTTTTGACACTTTTTAAATTCCCAGCACTTAGCACACTGCCTGGTATGCAGTAGACACAATAAAATTTTAGTGACTAATTATTATAAAGAAATGTTTAACCTTCTCATGATGTCCTTCTCTTCCTTCAAAATGCAACTAAGTCACCATCTTTTGCATGAGACATTTATTATTCCCTTCAAGTGTTAGTGTCCTCCTTTCCAAACTACCTTGCATTTAAGTACTTTGCAAACATTGGAATTTTTAACTTAGTATTTAGGCTGTATATGTTTTATTTTTGCTTATTTTTTCCCCTAATTAGAATGTCAGTTCACTACCAGGACTGATTCTTTTATTCTTTATATGTGCTATCACATAACACAGTTCCTGGAATATAAAAGGTGCTTATTAACTACTTACTGAATGATTTGTTGATTCAACAGATAACAGTAACAGAATATGTAAAAATTCCTACCCAAAACTTGGAGTAATATAAGCCCTTTGGGGAATGGGTTCAGATTTTAAATAATGTTTTCAAATATTAGCCCTATCAAGTCCACTTGAATTTATCATATCCAACTCAAAAGTCCTTTGTACTTTTTATAAGACCTGGCATCTTGGAAGTTAGGTCAAGTCATTGATGAACTGCATCCTAGGACTTTCTCAGTGCTCTGATGTTGAATCACAAACTATCTTGAACTCTAGCTCCTAGGCCTCAAATGAGTCTCATTCATTCAAGACCTTTTGAAGTTTAGAAATTTGAAATCTCCCCAGCTATTCCTTCACCCAAGTGTAGAAAATAATTGATACAACAGAGATAGAAATAACAGCAGGACCATGTGCTCATGGTACATATGATAGTGGGCACATAATGTTATCTGGCCTCAGTTTCCCCTCCAATATTATTTAACTTCTAAAAGTGCAAAAGCTTTTTAATTTTTTTCTTTGTGTTCTCTATAGCCCCTTGTCTAGCACAGAGAAGATGCTTTAAAAAATGTCTACTGAGTTAAACTGAATGTCACAAAACAAAATATCATATTAAAGCCATAAAGGAAGGTCATTTCCTAAATCTATCAAGGAATACTTCAGAGAAGAGGTAGAATTAGAATTTAGCTTTAAAACATAGGTAGAAATTATAAAGACAAAGTGGGAGAGGGAAAGTTTTTGAGGAGCAGTGAGAGAAAAGAAATGGAGACAGGAAAAAGTATGTTATCTGTGGGAATAGGGACAAAAATAAAAGGGGGGAGAGAGAGAGAGAGAGAGAGAGAGAGAGAGAGAGAGAGAAGCACCAAAAGATCAAGAGAGAAAGCTTGAATAAAAACTCAGCCCACAAGCTGAAAAAGCAATATAGAAAATTATAAAGAAGGAAAAATGAATAAAATTATAAAACAAACTAACAACAGTTTCCCTGCAATTAACCACACTAAAAATAATAGTGCATGAAGGAATATAAAGCAATATTGCCTGATGAAAGATAGGCTCTTGTCTACTTCCTAGACTTCAGTGGGTCAGCTAGGTGGTCAAGAGGATAGATCACAGGTTCTGGAGTCAGGAAGACCTGAGCTCAAATCTGGGCTCAGATACATGACAAGTAAATTAACTTGATTGCTTCAAAGAATCGGGGCCATCTACAGTCATCCTGATGTATATCTTGTCACTGGACCCAGATGGTTTTGGAGGAGAGAATGAGGCTGGTGACTTTGCACAAGCCTCTCGCACTTAAATTCAATTCACTGCAAGTGGCATAATTTCCAGATGTCATGGTACTCTTCCAGAATGAAGGACAAAGAACAACAGCAACCTTCTGGAAACAATATCAAGAAATTTGAGAATGGTTCAAAAGACAAATAAAATTATAAAAAGAAGAAATTAGGAATGAATCCAGTATAGAAATGAGAGCTCTGGACACAGAACAACCATAAAAACCAAGAAAAATAGAATGAGCAGGGTGGGAGAGAAGTGAATTGCAAACAATACATTTTCAAGTAGGAAGGAGAGAGACCTTTAAAAAATGGAAAGAAAATTTAAATAATACAGGAATATTCTGAATTCACAAAAAAATTAGAGAGATTATAATATATTTTGAAAAACTAAGGAAAACAAGATAAGGGGTTTTTGTTTTTGTTTACTTTGTTTTTTACCTGGAAACCACTGAAAATATTTGCAGGAAGAAATGATGTGATTAGATCTATGTAGAAGAAAGGTATTTTGTGGGTAGAATAATAATGTATGGGGGGGGGTGAGAGGTACCTAGATGTTTTGTATTAATGGTTTCAACAATATCATCCATGGTATAGAGTATTATTATGTGATTCAGTTGAAAGGGAAAAGAGTGCTATTTCGTAAATTTCAGTTAGCACATATTTAAGACTCTTGAATTAAACTGGACTATGATTTAACCCAAGTCTACGAGGGCATTTTTTTCTTTCTTTCTGGAAATGATAAAAGTCAAAGTCAGAAAAAAAAGGTTGAATTATCAAATTGCCGGTCTCATTTTTTCCCCATAAAAGTAGTTTATTGTTTTCCAGTTACATGTAGACATAGTTTGAAACATTTGATTTTTATAAGATTTCTAGTTTCAATTTTTTCTCCCTCCCTACCTGAAGACATCAAGCATTCTGATATAGGTTATATATGTACAATCACATTAAACTTATTTCTGCATTAGTCATGCTGAGCAAGAAGAATTAGAGCAAAAGGGAAAACCTCATAAATGAAAAAAAAAACATAGAGATAGTATGGTTCAATCTGTATCTAGATTTCACAGTTTGTTTAATTTTTTCTGGATTTGGAGAGCATTCTCCATCATGAGTCCTTTGGAACTCTCTTGGGCCATTGTATTGCTGAGAAGAATCAAGTCTATCACAGTTGATCAACACACAATGTTGTTGATACTGTGTGAAATGTCTTCTTGGTTCTGCTTATCTCACTCACCATCAATTCATGTGAGTCCCTCCAGGTTTCTCTGAAATCTGCCTGTTCATCATTTCTTACAGCATAATAGAATGCCATTACATTCATATACCACAACTTGTTCAGCCATTCCCCAATTGATGGGTATCCCCTCAATTTCCTATTCCTTGTCACTGCAAAAAGAGCAGCTATAAATATTTTTGTACATGTGGGTCCTTTTCCCATTTATATGATCTCTTTGGGGAAAAGACCTAATAGTGGTATTGCTGGGTCAAAGGGTATGCAGAGCTTTAACGCCCTTTGGGCATAATTCCAAATTGCTCTCCTGAATGGTTGGATCAGTTTACAGCTCCACCAACAATGCATTAGTGTTCCAATTTTTCCACAGCTTCTCCAACATTTATTATTTTCCTTTTTTGTCATATTAGCCAATCAGATAGGTGTCAGGTGCTACCTCAGAGTTGTTTTAATTTGCATTTCTCTAAACAATACTGATTTAGAATATTTTTTCATATGGCAATAGATAGCTTTGATTTCTTCATCAGAAAACTGCCTGTTGATATATCTTGACCATTTTTCAATTGGGGAATGAATTGGATTCTGATAAATTTGATAAAATTCTTGATATATTTTAGAAATGAGGCCTTTGTCAGAAATTCTGGCTATAAAAATTGTTTCCCAGCTTTCTACCTCCCTTCTAATTTTGGATGCATTGCTTCTGTTTGTACAAAACCTTTTTAATTTAATGTAATGAAAACCATCCATTTTGCATTTCATTATATTCTCTATCTCTTGTTTAGACATAAACTGTTCTCCTTTCCATAAATCTGAGAGGTAAACTATTCTTTCCTCTCCTAATTTACCCATGGTATCACTGTTTATGTCTAAATCATGTACCCATTTTGACCTTATTTTAGTATAAGATGTTCTATGCCTAGTTTCTGCCATAACATCCTCCAGTTTTCCCAGCAGTTTCTGTCAAATCTTGAATTCCTATCCCAGAAGCTGGAGTCCTTCAGTTTATAAAACAGTAGATTACTAAAGTCATTTGAGTTTGGCTCTTCCCTGTTGACACAGAAGCTCTCAATGGTGAGAGATCTTTTTTGTTTCTTGTTCATATTGCAGCTTATTTTTTTTTTTAAGTTGAGGTCCACTCCTTGGTCACCAGAGTCCCTGTTTCAAGCTTCTTGTGCTAGGGCAGAGGGACTGTGTTGCTGGATTTCTACTCTGAGGCCTCGATGGCTTACCGATTTCTCACTGCCCTGGACTTACTCCCTGGGCTCGCTCCTGGTGCAGGCTGGAATGGTCAGGCCAAGTTGCGCCAGTTCTGTGGTTGACCCCCTACCTGGCAGCCTGCCCTCTCAGGTGGTGCTGGTGTATCTCACCACTGGCCAACTGTGCCACTAGCCCACCGAGCCAGTTTCAAGTGTCCTCATTGCTCCTGATGATTTGGATTGCTCTCCTCCACACTGCACTAAGCTAAGGTGTGTTGTGTTACCAGCCTGTCAGAGCCAGCCTGTCAGAGTGAGACCAACCTTTCCTGAAGTCTTAAATTACCTCATGTTGGAAGATTGTGTCTCTCTGTCTTTTTGTAGGTTCTATAGTTTTAGAATCTGTTTAGAGGCTTGATTTAATGTTGCTTTTAAGGGAAACTTGGGAGAGCTCAGTCAGCTTACTGGTTTCTCTCGGCCATCTTGGTTACGCTTTGCAGCTGCCAGGTATATTCCTGTCCATCGCCATTCAATTTTCTCCAGATATCTATCATATCTAACTTTACTAACATTCTATTCTTGTCTTTAACTTCTTTATTATTTATTTTGTGGCTATATTTATCTAATTCTGAAAGAGGAAGATTCACATCCCCCACTAGTAGGGTTTTGCTATTTATTTCCTCTTGTAGTTCATTTAACTTTTCCTCTAAGAATTTGGATACTATACCACTTGGCACATACATGTTTACTATTGATATTACTTCATTATCTATCATACCTTTTAGAAATATGTAGTTTCATTCTTTATCTCTTTTAATTAGATCTATTTTTGCCTTTGCTTTGTCTGAGAAAAGTATTGCTACCCCTGCTTTTTTTACTTCAGTTGAAGCATAATATATTCTTCTCAAAAACTTTACCTTTACTCTGTGTGTATCTCTTTGCTTCAAATGTATTTCTTGCAAAGAACATATTGTAATATTCTGATTTTTAACCCACTCTGCTACCATTTTATGCTAGATTTCATCCCATTCACATTCACAGTTATTATTACTAACTGTTTATTTCCCTCCATACTATTTGCCCCTTTTTGCTTTTTTCCCCTTTTTTCACCATACTCCTCCTCATCAGCATTTTGATTCTTACCCCTGCCTCCCCCAATCTGCCCTCCATTTTACCAGTCCCTATCCCTTTTCTTTACCCTTTTCTCACCTGCTTCTGCCCACCCTTCTATAAGTTCCCCCCTTTCCCTTTCCCCTTTTACTTCCCTAACGAATAAGCTAAATTTATTTATCCCAATGAACATATGTTATTCCCTCCCTGAACCAAATCTGATAAGAGTAAGGTTGAAACAATGATAACCCCTCCCTTCTTTCTCTCTATTGTAATAGGTTCTTTGCACATCTTCATATGATGTTATTCATCCCATTCCACCTCCTCTTTCTTCTTCTCCCCATAAACTCCTTTTTTAACCCCTTAGTTTTCTTTATATTATCACATCAAAGACAATTTATACTTATACCCTCTGTATATATTCCTTTTATCTACTCAAATAGAGATATAGTTCTCTCTCAAGTGTTTTAAGTATTGTTTTCTTATGTAGGGATGTAAACAGTTTAACTTAATTGAGTAACTTTGTTTTTCCCTCTGTTTACCTTTTTAAACTTTTCTTGAGTCTTGTATTTTAAGATCAAAATTTCTATTCAGTTCTGGTCTTTTCATCAGGAAACATTGAAAGTTCCCTATTTCATTGAATGTCCATCTTTTCCCCTGAAAGAGAATGTTCAGTTTTGCTGGATAATAGATTCTTAGTTGTAATCCAAGCTCTTTTGCCTTCCAGAATATCATATTCCAAGCCTTGTGATCCTTTAATGTTGAAGCTGCCAGGTCCTGAGCAATCCTGACTGTGGCTCCATGATATTTAAATGGCTTCTTTCTGGCTGCTTGGAGTATTTTCTCCTTCACCTGATTATTCTGGACTTTGGCCACAATATTACTTGGAGATTTCCTTTTGGGATCTCTTTCAGGAGGTAATTGGTGGATTCTTTCAATGATGATTTTATCCTCTGATTCTATAATATCAGGGCAGTTCTCCTTGATAATTTCCTGGAATATGGTGTCTAGACTCTTTTTTCTTATCATGGCTTTCAGGCAGTCTAATGATTCTCAAATTGTCTCTCCTGGATATATTTTCCAGATTTGTTGTCTTATCAATGAGGTATTTCACATTTTCTTCTATTTTTTCTTTCTTTTCATTCTGTTTGACTGATTCCTGATGTTGCATGCAATCATTAGCTTCCAACTGTCCAATTCAAATTTTTAAGGCATAGTTTTCTTCAGTGAGACTATGCACCTCATTTTCCATTTGGCCAAATGAATTTTTTAAGGAATTGTTTTCTTCAGTTAATCTTTGTGCTTCCTTTTCCAAGCTGCTGATTCTTTTGTTCATAATTTTCTTGCATTGCTTTCATTTCTGTCCCCATTTTTTCTTTTACCTCCCTTGATTTTTTTTGTTTGTTTTTGGTTTTTTGTTTGTTTATTGTTTTTTTGTTTGTTTTTGCAGGGCAAAGAGGGTTAACTGACTTGCCCAAGGTCTCACAGCTAGTAAGTGACAAGTGTCTGAGGGCAGATTTGAACTCCAATCATCTTGAATCCAGGGCCAGTGCTTTATCCACTGCACTACCTAGCTGTCCCCTCAGTTGATTTTTAAAATTATTTTAGAGGTCTTTCAATATGCCTTTTTGTTTTTGAGACCAATTCATCTTTCCTCTTGATGCTTTGCATGTAGGCAATTTGAGAGTATTGTCCTCATCTGAGTTTGTGTTTAGCTCTTCCCTGTCGACACAGAAGCACTCAATGATAAGAGCTGTTTTTTTTTTCTTACTCATATTGCACCTTATTTTTTTAAAAAATTGAGGTCTTCTCCTGGGGCACCAGGGTTACTGTTTCAAGCCTCTTGTGATAGGGGATAAGGGTTGTTTCACTGGCTTTCTACTCTGAGGCCTCTACGGCTTGTGGATTTCTCACCACCCTGGGCTTGCTCCCTGTGCTTGCTCCTGGCATGCTGGGATTGTCAGGCCTAGTCACACCTGTCCTGTGGGTGGCCCTCTAGCTGGCAGCCTCCCCTCTCATATGGTGCTGGTGGATCTCACCTCTGGCCTGCTGTGCCACTAACTTTCTGAGCCAGGATCCAGGGGCCTCAGTTGCTCTCCTATAGCCTAGATCTTCCTGTTAACTTGCCCAGACCCCCTCCATGCTGTGCTGGGCTGAGGTATGCTGTGCTCCCCTTTTGCTGAATGAGACCAAACTTTCCTTAAGTCTTCTAAATTATATAAGGTTGGAAGATTGTGTCTCTCTGTCTTTTTGTAGGTTCTGTAGTTTCAGAATCTGTTTAGAGGGTTGGCTTAATATTATTTTTGAGGTAACCGAAGGAGAACTCAGGCAACTTGCCGGCTTTTCTCTGCCATCTTGGCTCTGCCCTCCTTGTCTCATTTTTAAAAAAAAGACATTCAACCACTTACCATTTAAAGAACAATTAATTCTAAGACTAAACAAACTATTTGGAAAAATAGGCAAACAAAGGACTCCTAATTCCTTTTTCCATGCGAATATAGTTCTGATACCTAAACCAAGAAGAATAAAAAAAAAAGAGAGAGAAAACCAAAAAACTGTGAACCAATTTTCCTAATGAGTATCAAACAAAAAAATTTAAATACAATACTAGTAAGAAGATCATAACCCTATTTCACAAAGATCATACACTATGACCAGGTGGGATTTATATCAGGAATCCAGAGTTGATTTAATGTTAGGAAAACTATCAGCATAATTAACCATATCAGTAACAAAACCAAAAAAAAATCATATGATAATCTCAATAGTTGTAGAAAAAGCATTTCACAAAACAATACTTATACTTATTTTTAAAAAATACACTACAAAACATAGGAACAGAAGGTCGAAAATGCAGTATCAAAGCAATCAATGAAAAAAACAAAGTGTGAAGGAAGGTGGCCTACAAGTAATAGATCTCAAACTCTATTACAAAGTGGTTATTATCCAGAACAATTTGGCACTGGCTACAAAATATATTCATGAATCAGGGGAGTAGATTAGGTATACAATACACAGAAGTAAATGACCATAGTAATCTAGTGTTTGCTAATTTTTAAAAAGCCAAGCTTTTGGGCCAAAAGCTTATTATGACAAAAATTGCAGGGGAAACTGGAAAGCAATATTTACTTTTTGGGTAACGTTGGATAGCTAAGTTTTTCTCATGGTGTCCTATATTTTCTATCAGTAAAATTGAAGAATCAAAGCAGAGGATCATTAACTTTTCTACCAATCCTAGAAATCTGTAATTTTATGGACCATAATAAATAGAAAAAAGAATCTAGACTGGCAAAATCAACTCTACTTTCCTTATTTTGTCGATTGGAAATTTAAAACTGAGGTAAGGCCAATGATTATATTCTATGATTATTTGAAACAACAAATGGGACCAGGCATGTTATATATTGTTTCTTTAAAGCACTCTACAATTTTAAGGTATTCCTATTGTTTCAATTGTGGAAGCCGTAGTAAAAAAGGAATAAGCATTTATTAAGTACCTTCTATGTGCTTGCTACTGTACTAAGCACTTTATAATTGTCTCATTTAGCATTTATAACAATCTTGGGAGTTTGTGTTTCTTATCATTCCCATTTTACAGATGAGGAAACTGAGGCAGAGAGCAGTCAAGTGACTTGCCCATAATCACACCATTAATATGTTTCTGAGGCAGAATTGACTTTATCATTGACCTCAAGTTTCCCTGACACCAATGGACTCAATGGTCTATTTACTGCACCACCCAGCTGCCTGTTACTATAATTGCATCATATTTTGATTAAAAACACTTTATTATAAGTGTTTCAATAATAATTAGCACTATTTTTTCCTATATTTCCTTCCATGATTTGTTTTCCCTCAATCCTAGTGATTTCTGCCCTAAATGAAGTCTTATAAATAATGAGAGACTTGGTGTATATGAATTTCTGTAACCCTAAAAAATCATAGGGAATTTTTTCCCAAGTCCAAATAAGCAGCATTTACACAATCCTCTGTCCTCATGCCTTTCAGCACCTATGCAGCCATCCAGCCTACTTAGGAATTCACCACTACACTGCTCAATAGCATTTTATGACACATTTCTCAAATCAAATTTAAAAGCATAACTGAGTGGAATTAAATTAATGCCGTCTGGTAATGTCAGGAGCACCTAGGCTATGGCAGGCTAGCTTAACTTCTAAAACCTTTTTCAGCTTCATAGTGCTTATTTTTCTTTAGTATTATTGATAGAAGCTATATGTACTGTGTATGTATGTTTATCTGTGTTGGGGGTAGTGTCACTGAGTGGGGTGATTTGTTACTGTAAATGTAGCTATGGATCAATGGAATATTAGAACAGAATTTTCTTTTTGAAGATAATTATCAATGATAATCTTTGTTTTTCACTGAAGTGGCATATCCTGGTATAGTACTCTATACCCTTTGGCACTGAACTCTCTCTTATAAGAAATAAAAACAGTTAAATGTCACATCTGTGAGCATATATTGTATTCTAAACACATAGTCCTCCCCACACACAAACACACACCTCTGTGCCAGGATCATGTTACCCAGGACCAAGATCAGCTAATAAAATTACTCAGTAGACTATAAATATAGAATGCTCCTTCTAGAAGGGATATTAGAACATAGAGAGCAACAGCAAGAATGACTATTAGAACATAACATATAGACCACTAGTGCTGGAAAAGACTTTACTAATTATCTGATCTATTGATATCTCTGTGGCCCCCTTACCCTCTAAGCCCCCAAGATTTCTTATAAATCTATGATTATAGGTTTTCTTTGTTTTTGTTTTTGTTTTTTGTAAGAAATCTTTTCTTAAGGAGGCAGGTGGAGTGATATGGGTATTATCTGACTCAGTAATTCAGACGCAATAATACAAATGATCTGCATACAGGAGTAGTGGGTTATAAATATGGATAATTTGAAGTCCTTTAAAAGGATCAGATCTTTAGTTTCATTGCTTAAGAGTGAGTCTCACAGGCTGAGCAGTCATGGATAGCTTGTAATCTTCATCACAGATTTTTTCATGTTACCTTTACTTCAAAATCCAACCAACTAGGGGCAGCTAGGTGTTGTGATGGACAAAGAGAGTACCGACCCTGGATACAGGAGGAACTGAGTTCAAATCTGGCCTCAGACACTTGACAGTTACTAGCTATGTGACCCTAGGTAAGTCACTTAACCCTCATTGCCCTGAAAACAAGCAAAAAACCAAACGAAATCCAAGAGACTTCCAAACTTCTTTACCTATATTAAGGATCATAGTATCCTTCAATGTAACCTTGGTTCCCAACTTTGAAGTCATTTTCAATTCATTGCTCACCCTCATCACATTTACATATTCGTACCTGTTGTACTTTGACAATGTTTCACCTATCCCCCTTCATCTATGACATAGTCATAACCACAGATGAGGAACTTCATCAGCATTCATAGAGACTAGTCCAATATCCTCCCAATCAAGCTTCCTTCTTCAAGTTTCTCCCCTCTCTCAACCATCCTCCTCATAGTGGTCAACCTGATTTTCCTAAAATATATGCCTTGTCCCTATGGAGTAAACCAGTGGCTTCTGACTGACACTAGGGGCAATTATTATATAATATTTATCACATGGTTTTAAAAATTATACTTTGTCATGTGCATAATCATTAGTACAAGATATATGTATGGAAGAACACTAAAGTATATATTTAAATAGATACACATAAGTACATATATATACTTGCATATACATCTACACATGTAGATATATGAACATAATTGCACATATATTTCTTCATGTATTTTACATATTTATGTATGTATGTATATATATATATATATATGAAAATATATACTTATTTGGAATGTTTGCTCCAAAAAGTTTTTTATTGATAGTTATTCAAGATTAAAAAAAATTCTGAGGATTATTGGTCAAAGACTAAGTTTTTCACAGAAAGTTTTGATCAACATTAATAGAGGAAGTTCTTCATGGGGTGCTCCCAAAACTGGTTTGGTTAAAAAATAATAAAAACAGGGAATGCTAATGTAAGAGAATATGTTGCATAGAATATGAATCCAGAATCAGCAGGCACCATTACTTGCTATTCCCTTGCCATTTTATTTCCTGTGTTACCTGTGAAAAATCACTTAACCTCTCTGTCTCAATTTTCTTAACTACAATTTAGGGTTAATAGTCCCTTTTTACTCATCTATTAAGAGTGTTGGGAGTGAGCTCCCGAACTCATGACATGATCACTCCAAAAAACATCCAAATAATGCCATAGGAAAATGCCCGGAGCAAAAAAAAACTCACAGAAGAATGTGCTGAAATCATCTTCTAAACAAGAACGGCTTGGAAGGTCAGAAGGATGGACCTGCTGGCCTACCCCCACAGTCATCCTGACACAGATCCAGTCCCAGGAAGGCCTCACCAGAGAAACAGACCCCCAGAGCCTCTGAATCAGTTGAAGCGCCAGTGTTGTCTGGAACTAAGCTCACAGTGTGGTGAGTGGGCTGAGCCCTGGGCAGAGGGGAGACTACAGGAGTCTATGCTGGTGCTAAGGCAGAACTTGGATTTTACACCCCTGCTGAGAACCAGGAGGTAGACTTGAGTAGCAGTGGCCCAGGTCGGGGAAGGGTACAGGCTCCTCAGAGCTGACAACCACAACACACAAAGCTGGTTGATTAGCAAATTGGTCTGGGGTCATTTAGGACCATGAAGCAGGCCGGGTGAGTGAAAAACCTGATTCTCCTTAAATCATACCACCTGGGACTTCTTAAGCTTGGGATACTGCAGCCTGGAAACAGTGCCCCACTTTAAGGAGCTAAAAGTCTAGTAAAAGAAATGCAAGATGAGCTGACAGAGAAAGGTTAGGAACATAGAAAGTTTCTTCAATAACAAGGAAGACCAAGGGGCACCCTCAGAGGAAGATGTCAACATCAGGGCCCCTATATCTAAAGCTTCCAAGAAAAATATGAATTGGTCTCAGTCTATAGAGGTGCTCAAAAAGGACTTTGAAGATAAACTTAGAGAGTTAGTGGAAAAAAATGGAAAGAGAAATGAGGGTGATGCAGGAAAGACATGAGAAAAAAGTCAACAGCTTGAAAAGTCAAATTGGCCAAATGGAAAAGGAGGTATCAAAGCTCTCTGATGAAAATAATTGCCTAAGAATTAGGATTGAACAAATGGAAACCAGCGACTTTATGAGAAACCAAGACTCAATAAAGCAAATCCAAATGAATAAAAAAATAGAGGGCAATGTGAAATATCTTCTGGGAAAAACAGCCGACCTGGAAAATAGGTCCAGGAGAGATAATTTGAAAATTATTGGTCTACCTGAAAACCATGATCAAGGAAAGAGCTTAGATACCATCTTCCAAGATATTCTCAGGGAAAATTGCTCTGAAATTCTAGAAGATGAAGCTAAAATAGAAATTGAAAGAATCCACCGATCACCTCCAGAAAGAGATCCCAAAAAGAAAACTCTTAGGAATATTATAGCCAAATTCCAGAGCTCTCAGGTCTAGGCAACAATATTGCAAGCTGCCAAAAAGAAAGAATTCAAGTACTGTGGAGCCCCAGTCAGGATAGCACAAGATCTAGCAGCTTCTACATTAAAGGACCAGAGGGCATGGAATATGATATTCCAAAGGGCAAAGGAAATGGGATTACAACCAAGAATCACCTACCCAGTAAAACAGCATAATCTTTCAGCGGAAAAAATGGGATTTTAATGAAAAAGAAGACTTTCAGATATTTGTGATGAAAAGACCTGAACTGAATGGCAAATTTGACTTTCAAATAGAAGACCCTAGAGAACCATAAAAAATTGGAGCTGGGAGACATACCTGGGGTCACACAGCAGGCAACTGTCTTGTGTCTGAGGCCGGGTTTTGGCTGGGATACCCCTGGGTCCAGGGGTGATGCTTTGTCTACTGTGTCACTTAGCTAGGTAATAGAATCTTTAGGGTTAAATTGAGGGGTGAAGGGAATTCACTAGGGGAGGGGGAAGGGCAGAAGTGAAATCCTACGTGAAAGAAACAGGAAAAGGCTTATGGAGTGGGGGAAGAGATGGGAGAGGAACAGGGCAGTAAATGAATTTTACAATCATCAGAAAAGGCTCGAGGAGGGACTAACAGACACACCCAACTGGGTGGAGTAATATATTTAATCTGGGCAGTAAATGAGACTAACACTCATCAGAATTGGCTCAAAGACCTCAATCTCATTAGAATTGGTTCAAGGAGGGAATAATGTACACACTCAATTAGGTGGAGTAATCTCTCTAACCCTGCAGGAAAATAGGAGGGGAAGGGGATAAAGAGAGAGGGGCAAAAGAAGGAAGGGCAGAGTGGGGGAGGGGACAGACAGAAGCAAATCCCTTTTGAAGAGTGATAGGATGAAAGAAGATGGATAATAGAATAAATATCATGGGGAAGGGAATAGGATAGAAGTCAAACAGTTTACAATAGTAATCATGAAAAAGAGAAAAGGGGGAAAATTGTACAAGAAATATTTATAGCAAATCTTGGTGGAGGCTAAGAATTGAGAATCAAGGGAATGTCCATCAATTGAGGAATGATGGAAAAAACTGTGCTATATGATTGCAGTGGAATGGTCTTGTGCTACAGGAAATGACAAACAGTATGATCCCCAAAAACCTGGAAAGACTAATGAACATTGATGTATAGTGAAGTGAGCAGAGCTGGGCGGACATTGTGCATAGTGACAGAAGTATTGTTCTATGAGCAATTGTGAATGACTTAACTACTCTCAGCAATGCAATAATCCAAGATGATCCCAAGGAACTAATGAGGAAGTTTACTATTCACCCCCATAGAAACAACTGATAAAAAGAACACTTGTGGATTGTACATATATAACCTGGTTGCAATCTTGTGGAGGGGGGAGGAAAGTGAGAGAGGGAGGGAGAAAAATTTGGAACTCTAAATCTTATGAAAATGAATGTTGTAAAGTACCCTTACATGTAACTAGACAATAAAATAAAGAGCAAAAAAGAAAAAAAAAAGTCTTGGGACTTTTAACGAGGTTTTCAAGTTCATTGAAATAAAGTACAATGTGATTCTGAACATCACTGTATATCAGGATTCATGGAGCATATGAGTATCTGCGTCTTATTTTATACACAAGAGAGTCAGATCAATATATTGAACTTGAATCTAGTATAGCACTTTTCACGTAAAATAGACACACAGTGCATATTTTTTAAATTGTTTAATGTGATATAATGAAAATAGCACCTAACTCTTTTCTAGGTGTCAGGGGTTCTAGTCCTGTATGTCCTTGAACTAGTCATCCCTTTTTCTGAGCTTCACTTTCCCCCATTTAAAACAACAGTAGCAACAACAACAGCAATAATAACAGTAACAGCAACAAATTCAATGAGAATATCTGGAAATGTCCCTTACAATACTACATAACATGCTGAATTCTAAGAAACTTATTAGCGTGCTATGACTTCCTAGGTCTGAAAGACCCTTCTATCTCTAGCATTCTTCATGATAACATTCTAAGGTGCCTTTGGACTCTAATATATGGTAGTTCTGTGATTCTATGACTTGGATCAGCAAAGCTGTATCCACATATGTGAAGAGGAAGAGAAAATTGGTGCAATTAGGCAGATAATTCTAATTAAGAGGAAACACAACACCCATTCTCTCTCTCTCTCTCTCTCTCTCTCTCTCTCTCTCTCTCTCTCTCTCTCTCTCTCTCTCTCTCTCTCTTTCTCTCTCTCTTATGTTATATGACTTTTCTAGTCTTGTATTATCAGGATAATTGCCTCAATTCTCCATTTTCCTCTGCATGGTTAGATATAGCCTTCACATTGTTAAATGAGTGCAGTTACACTGAAATGAGTACAGTCTTTGGTCTGTTTCTCTTAAATTCAAACACAGCACTTCTGTCATTTTCCTTGCATCAGTGAACCATCCCATAATGTTTTGAGCTGATACAGGCCCAAATTGTTCAGGGGAATTTAGCACAAGGTGTACTTCCTAAATGCTGAGTTGGGTTTGTTTATTACTTGCCTGCTCATATTTGCTCATCCAATCCCAAGGCCGTCACTTGAACACATCAATCAATTCAACTGAGTTCCCCTTTCAGCAGTTTCTCAATGGAAACCTTGAGAGAAGAATCCTATTGACAACAGGCTCATATTTCATTAGGGATTCCTCTTCAAAGTACTTTATGAAAGCAATGAACATCTCTTTTGTGAAAGAGGAAAATAATATGTGATGATTTGTATCAATTTTCCATCTTACCTGCAGAGGGTACACCTGCCTATTTACTAGAGACTATTGAGGTAAGAATAAAATGAGAATAATGAAAAGTGAGGAGAACTGGGTTCTAGTCTCAGCTCCAGAACTCTCACTATGGCTGAAATAAGTTAGATTCCCCCTCTAGACCTCAGTTTCTTCCATTATTAGAAAAACAAAAAAAGAAGTGGAGTAAATGTTTTCAACGTCATTTCTAGATTTAAAGACACTTTTCTTTGTTCTATCACTTAGCATGCTCTAGCATCTCCTATAGCTTTCATAGTCTATGTCCTATGTTTTAAAATTTTACATTCAAAGCTTCCTTATAGCTCTAATATTCTCTTTCAGCAGTCAATGTTAAGGACCCTCTCTATTTCCACTAACATTTGAAATCCATTGCTTCTTTCTTAGTCAAACTTGAAAATGGCTCTTTAAAAAAATAGATATCCTTTGATTGTCCAAACCAGATATCATCTACCCTCCTGTTCCTTTGAATTTTATAGCACTCTATTTGTCCAAGGCCTTACCTTTTATCCATCAATATTCTGCAATCATTTTTTTTTCTCCCTCAGTAAACAGCACAGGTCTGGGCACGTAGGAGGTGATGTGTATTCAGTTGAATGTGTGGGAGATGAGGGAATCACCAAAAAATGATGGTTTTAACTAGTATGATAAGTTTTAATGGTAAAAAGGTGTGATTTTGAATTCTACCTCTATCACTTACAAGCTGCCTAAACTATAAATCTCTTACCATCAGCCATCCTTATTCTATAAATAGGTATAAGGGATCACAATGCATGTACCGCTACCTATATCACAGGCTTGTTTGTTTTTAATAATAAATATAAATATAATATATGTGTTAGATATAAATATAAATATAATAATACTAAAATTGGCCAAGAATACTTGGCATTTGTGGAGTGCCTTAAGGTTTATGAAAGACTTTCCTTGAAACAAACCTTTTAATGCAGTTATTATTCTATAATAGATATTTTATAGGTGAGGCTCAGCAAGACTAAATGATTTGCTCAGTATGACACAGCTAGTAGAAGGCAGAGAAAAATCTCCTTGTTCAAAAATGTTCTGGACCTACTGCATACTGGCCTGAGAGTCCATTGTTAAATTGTCAGCATGAGCATTTACAACTCAAAAATCATTAAGTACTGCAAATCAGGGCTAGGTTTATTATTTTGTTGATTGCCTACAATTAAGGCATGCGCATATATGTATATGTATTTGTATATGTCTATATGTGTATGCATGTATATGCAGGTGTATATATGTATGTATATATGTATATGTATGTGTGTATATGTATATATATGTGTGTGTATATATGTATATGTATATGTGTGTGTGTGTATGTATATATGAATCTGGTTCCACTTTCTTTGATCACTTTGGAACATAAAACTAATTGATGAGTCAAATAGTTTAGTAATATTTTGTTCAAAGTTCCAAATTGCCTATCAGAATGCCTGGACAAATTTACAGTTTTAACAATAGTACAATAATGTACCTTTACCTCCACAGCCTTTCAGCATTTGCCATTTTTTTTTGTTGTTTTTGTCAACTTTATCAAAATTGGAGGAATGAGGTAGCACCTCAGAATTGGTTGAAAATTGAATTCCTCTAATTATTCATGTTGTTTTTGTTTAGTACTTGAATATTATGACTTTTCTAGAAATGATAGTGTTGATTTAACTACTATTCCCAAAGGTAGAGTTGGAAAGGGGGTTAAGGGGTGGAGAGAAAGGGTACTAGGGCAGCAGAATGAAATAAAGATAGCCAGAGAATATCAGTATGGTGGGATAAGCTAGTTCTGGAGAAGGCTAGCAAATAAGAATGCATAGTACTAGGCAGGCTCTGAAAAGCCCTGTGGGAGGCAGGAAGATGTTTTGAAATTATTTTGCTTTGTTTAGAAGGAAAGAAATAGGAACTACAGGGAGTTGAAGAAGAGGTAGTTTTCAGTTCAATATCAGAGGAAATTTCTTAACATTTTTTGTCATTCACTTGTGCCTGTCTCTTTATGACCCCATTTTGGGTTTTCTTGGTGAAAATGCTGGAATGGTTTTCCATTTAATTCCCCAGCTCATTTTTGTAGATGAGCAAACTGAAGCAAACAAAGTTAAGTGATTTGTCCAGGGTCACACAGCTAGTAAGAGTCTGAAGTCAGATTTGAATTTAGGAAGATGAATCTTCCTGACACCACACCCACCACTCCATCTACTGTCACCTAGTTCAAAGCTTCTTAAATTGTGGATCATGACCCCATATGGGGTTTCATAACTTAAGGTGAAGGCTGTGTAAAAAATTGGCAACAGTGTAAGGTTATGTAAACCTTTTTTATATACATAGGTATATAAAATATATCCCTATATCCCTAGGGTCAAGTAAAAATTTCTTGGGTGAAAAGGGGTTGTGAGTATAAAAATGTTTAAGAAGCCCTAACCTACTCGACCTTTTAACAATTAGAGCTATGCAAAAAATAGAGCAGACTTAATTGTGATGGATTGGTAATTTCACCAAACCGTTTGAGTCTTCTCAGATTATACAAATTAAAACGGCAGTGGAATCTTCCCCTCCTCTATTCTGTCACTGGAGAATTTCAAGGGGAGGATGGAGGGACATCTGCCAGGCATAATCTCTAATAAATGTTCTGATCAGAAGCAGTATGGTGTACTTGGAAGTGTTCTGAACTTGGGGTCACAGCATCTGAGTTAGAATTCCAGCCTTTCTACTCTGACCTTTGGCAAGACATTTAACCTCTCTTAGACTTGGTTTTCTCTTCTCTAAAATGAGGAGGTTGGATTAGATTTTTGTTAAGTCCCTTCTATCACTAGATTTCTGACCCTATTGCCCTCAATTTATGAATCTAGAATAGATAGCCTCTGAGGTCCTATCTAGCTCTGAAAAACTTCAATTTTGAGGATGAAGTGATGAGAAAAACAACAACATCAACAACAATAACAACACACACAGAGGACTGATTATAGATTGCCTTCATCTCTTCCAGTAGACAAATCAGGTAGAAAAGTCTCCTGTGGTTTGGTTGATTGGTTGTTCAGGAGTTTATGAAGGGAGCTCTTTTTTTCTAATTAGCTCTACTGATTGCCACTGGTTCAATGTCATTAGGCAAGTTAGGGCAAGTGATTATTAAGAGGAGCCTTATTATCTATGCCTGTTTTTAAAGGATGTTCCTGGAGAAAAAAGAAAAGATATAGGACAAGTCACATTGTTCCCATTACCCGTCCCTTTCTGCTTCTGTCCAGTAGGCATTTTTCATCCAGCTGAGAATAAGCAGCTGGGGGAGCCAAATTGGTTTTTGGAAAGAATACTGGATTTGGAATCTGAAGAACGGGGCTTGAATCCCAGCCCAGATACTCATTGAATACAGTATCCTTGACAATCACATCACATAATTGAGATAGGAAGGGAAACTAAAGCTATAAGATGTGGCTATTTGCTCAAGGTCATAAAAGATGTGGTGGAGAGGAGATTCAAACCAGGTTCTCTTAACCAGAGATATTGCCAATGTAAGAGTGGGAGTTTTCACTGTCACTCAATTTATACAACCAGGAAACCTGAATAGCCTGATAATGTCAACTGATGTATCAGGATTATAACTAGGTACCAACAAGCCCTTAATCAATTTGAGAAAAGTGAAGTGCCTTCCTAAAGAGGTCACCCAGAAAATTTCTTGTCTTTGGCTGAAAAAAAGACATACACAGGGGCAGCTAAGTGGTGCAGTGGATTCAGCACTGGCCCTGGAGTCAGGAGTACCTGAGTTCAAATCCGGCCTCAGACACTTAACACTTACTAGCTATGTGACCCTGGGCAAGTCACTTAACCCCAATTGCCTCACTAAAAAAAAAAAAAAAGACATACACAACTCAGAGTACATACATAAAACATTAAGCCAGTTTAGAATCTCAATGTCCAGTGGCAGAGAAGTCCTGTGGAATGGGAGACCTAGATTAGAAATCACTTTGTCAGAAAGAAAGGATGCAGGAGGAGGAGAGGGGAAAGAATGTTTCTGTTCCTCCAATCACCAGTGATTAGGAGAAAAACAGTGATTGACAGAATAGTAGTGGTATGACAAGGGATGAACCTTTAGGCAGATGTGGAAATATAATAACCTTTAAAATAGCAGCTTCAGGCATAATGAACCCTTGAGATAGAGATAGAGATAGAGATAAGTGCTGGCCACAGAACTTCTAAAGGCACTATCTTTCGTATCTCAAAAGATACCTACACCCAAGGGGATTCTCATGAGATTTCTTCTCAAAAGGAGAAAAGGGCCTTTAGTGACCAGGAACTTTTTTGCATGTATTTCAACACATCTTAATCTTATTTTACTCTAAGTTTCAATCTACATTCCTTAGGGACCTTGTATATTCAGCAAAAGAGGGCAGCCCTAGTTTAGAGGGAATGTTTTGCACCAAATGTTCTTATACCACGGTGTTATTAAATACCCTTTCTACAAGCTAATTCTGTTGGGCTTTCAATAGGAATTATGTCAGTGATGGTCCAAGGGTGGTAATTCTTGAAGTCTCAAGTCCTCAAGGTAATCCCTAGAATTAGACTTCTAGAGGTGATACAGTATAAAAAAATAAGTGGAACTTGGGGAAGTGAGCCTGGAAGAAGTGCCATATAAGTATAGTGTGATTATCTTTGGGACCCTGGACAAGCAATATCCCTTTTAGGGGCCTCACTTGCCCTTTTTTATAAAACAAAGGGGCTGAAATAGGTATTTCCAATGATTCTTTCAATCAAAACTTTATGATCCTATGACTAAGGTTTGAATAATAACTGTTATTTACTAAATGTGTGACCTTGGATAAGTCACTTCACATTTCCAAGCCTAAAATGAAGGGGGCAAATTTTAAGATCCCTTCAGCTCTAACTCTTATGATCCTATATCAGCCTCAGACCCTTCTCATTCTAAGATGTGATTCTGACCTATTACCTATACTTTAGGAAGAAGTCCACATCACCTCAGCAGTTATTACCACTATTTGTCATAGCTCACAGATAACTCTTCCTATTACTATCAAGAGAGTTCCTACTATCTACTTTTTTTTCTGGGCAATGAGAATTAAGTGACTTGCTCAGGGTCACACAGCTAATAAGTGTCAAGTGTCTGAGCACAGTTTTGAACTCAGGTCCTCCTGAATCCAGGGACAGTGTTTTATTTACTGTGCCACCTAGCTGTCTCCCACTTGGCTGTCCCCTATCCACTTTCATCAACAAAATAGGTCCATATATCCTCAGGATTTAAAAGGACATAAGAGGGTATCAAGTCCTACCCATGTTTAAATAAGAATCCCCTGTATACTTTTGATAAATGAAAGTTCCTTCAGCTTCTACTCTGAGTTCCCCACATATAAAGCACATATTACTTCTTGGGAAGGTCATTCTAGCATTGGAAAACACTGCATTGGGGTGTTTTTTTAGTTTTTTCTTCCCCCCTCCTTTACAGAACTAATATTTGATTATTTGTAACTTCCACCTATGGCTCCAATTCTGCCTTCTGGGGTCACACAAAAAAAGGTATAACCATGCTTCCACCTGTCATTCCTTTGAATAATTGAAGGTAGCTATACTGCCATTCTCCTGTTGTCTTCTCTTCCAGCTAGATATCACTACTTCCTTCAACTCGTTCCTGTGACAGGATGTCTAATTCCCATGCCTGTCTATATGTCCTCCTCTGAATCTACTGCAGTTTGTCTATGTTCTTCCTAAATACTAGCACCCACAACCTAACACAATACTCTCTAGATTTTATGTCTATTGCCTTGTTCTGGATACTATACCTATTTTATTTATTTGTTTGTTTGTTTGTTTGTTTGTTTACAGGCAATGGGGGTTAAGTGACTTGCCCAGGGTCACACAGCTAGTAAGTGTCAAGTGTCTGAGGCTGGATTTGAACCCAGGTACTCCTGAATCCAGGGCCAGTGCTCTATCCACTGCGCCACCTAGCCGCCCCTCTATACTATACCTATTTTAATGTAGCCTAAGAGTGTATTAGCTTCTTTGGTTTGCATGTAACATTGTTGGCTTGTATTTTGCTTGAAATCCACTAAGGCCAATTTTGCAAATAGAACTTTACTCAAAACATGCTTGAGAATCCCAAAACTGGGTGGTTGTGAAGGAGACAGCAGAGAATTTTCTATCATTTTTTGAAATGTTTTACATCTGGGCCTGCATCATAAAAACATTATCTTGACCACCAGCCACTTGTCACAAGTCCCTTCCTTCTTTTCTGCCTTCCTTCCCTCCTTCTTTCCTTCCTTCCTTTCAACCCATTCTCTTTTCTTTTTTAAGTGAGGCAATTGTGTTTAAGTGACTTGCCCAGGGTCACACAACTCGTAAGTATTAAGTGTCTGAGGCCAGATTTGCACTCAGGTACTCCTGACTCCAGGGCAGTTGCTCTATCCACTGTGCCACCTACCTGCCCCTACCCATTCTCTTTTACTCTCCCTTTCCTTCCTTTCTCCCCACCATACTCAATTTTTTCTCTCTTTTAAAATTTTTTGTTCTGTGGAGGAAATTCCCTCTCCTTTAAACTATAAATCATCCTTTTAATTGGTAATCAGCTGTCCAAAGAGGCTCAACTGATATCCTTTTCTGGCAGGTGTCCATTTTGTTCGTTTTGTTTCTGTGTATTTGGCTTCTGGGAAGTCAGCTGTATTGGTGGACATAGCCCTGAATGTATGTTATAGGATCAACAGGAGCTTGAACTACCACTTCAGAAGAAACAAAGGGGAACACAGAAGTTTATCTTCCTCTGGACACATGTTTTCAGGTGACAGAGGAGACAGCAAATCAAAGCGATTCATTGACATGAGAGGAGGAAATACCTCCAGAAAGTTACCAAAGTTTATGAGGTGATGGAGATATGAGCCTTCATGGACACAAACAAGCCTAGACTTCTTTACCATAAGCCCTAGAAAACAAAAGGACACTGTATGGATAGCTCCTAAACTCACTCTTCTCTTCAAAGTGTCTGACTCTTTACCATGTCCAGTGAAAGCACTTAAGATGCCATTTGGTTAAAGATTTAGTCTTCCAATTTCACAGATAGGAGGGACCATAGAATTAATTTAGTCAATCCTTCCCTCCCCACTCATTTTACATATGAGGAAACTGAGATGCTAAAAAGTTAAGTTATTTTAACAAAGTCACCAAAGAATAATTTTCAGAGTTAGGACTTGAGCTCTGATTCCAAGAGCTCTGATTCCAAGTCCAGTGTTCAAAGGTCAAAAAGTGAGACACTGTCAGAGACAGCAATAGAAATGTCATATGTATCTTTTGTGTTCAGTAGCCTTTTGCTTACACTACAATTTAAAATTTTCAGTATTGGAAGCCTTGATTCTTGATCTCAGTCATACAAATGATGTTCCTCTATGACATGCAACTTCCTTTCGATTTGCTGGAGACTTCCTGATCTTCTACCCTCTCAAATAACCAAAGGGTGACAGTTTCAATCCTTAGTTACACTGTGTACAGACCAACAGAAGAAAAGACAAACCATGCTTAGAATAGAGATCAAGTGCTCTGAATGACAAGAACCCACTCTAGCTTCAATTTCTCTGGCCATCTGCAATTATTTATGCTATTGTTTATCTTGAATTCACCACCACAATTTAAAAATTAAATTAGTCTAATTATCCCCACTTAATAAGATAACTTGTCAGTTACCACCACTCCCATAATCTCTAGCACTTCCATATCTTTTTTAGCTTAATTTATCCACTCAGTTCTAAAATTCTTTTTATATATATATGTATCTCAAAAAATATCCTTGGAGGTATAATTAACTTTTTCATTCAGAATCCTAATTTCCTCTCAGTTCTCTTGCTGCAGTGTTTAAACTATTTATTATGCAAACTCAGAGAACTTAAACTATGAATTATGTACAAATCTATGGATCCAAGCTCAGCCTAATCACTGCATCTCAGTGCCTTCCATTTTAAGGTAAGCACAAGTGGAAGGAAGGAGTTAGCAAACCACAAATGGGTTTACTTTGGAGACTAGTCTCTTTGAAGGGCAATTTCTCTGCATCAGCTCTTTTTAAAAAATTATCTTTCATGTCTGCAGTTAGCCACTTAACCCTTCTTATTTCTCACTGAAAAAGATGGAGATTATCATTTGGATATATCTTTGGATGTGGCTCCCCATGTTTCAAACAGCTTCCTTTTCCTTGAGGGAGAGTTATAGTGCAGCAGAAAGAGAATTTGGGAAGATTAGGTACTAGTTTCCACTCTGCTGCCAACTCCACAGGCAACCTTGAGTCAATGTGGCCCTGTCATCAAGAAGCCTGGCAACATTTGTTTGGCTGTTGTGCAGTGCTATACTGTTTGTCCCAAAAACACAGCCTCTTAGGCCAGGTGAGCTCATCTGCCCAATGAGAAAGCTCCCTGAGCTTCCATAATCACCAAAAATAAAATGCCAATATTGCTCCATCAATGAACTGACTTGGCTTGCAATCAGATATTTGTGCTGTCTACAAATTAAATGACATGCTGAAAGAATTCAGTTGTGTCATTGGCATGGAAATGAATATAAAGGCTTTTATGTAAATGACTTGCTTAGTGCTTTTGTGCAGAAACGGTGATAAAATTCAGGTGTGTATAGTCAAGGGAGAAGGGTAATAATTATTCAATAGATTTGATAAATATATAGAGTTGACCTAAATAATGCAGGCATCTGTATGAATTGCCAGCCTTAACTATTGACCTGGATTGAAATAGTTTCAAGTAAATTCACTTTGTCTTCATATGGACATAGTAAGGGACTTTCAGGAAAATACAAATAAAATAAATCAATAAAAGTTGACATCTCTAAGGCACTTTAAAGTTTACCAAGCATATTACATATCTAATAAGAGTGATCAGGGGAGTCCCTGACCAATTTAATGAATCCTGAAATAAAATTGATAAGATTAAAGGGTGTGAATGTTTGTCTGAAGGGCATCTCACTGTGGAAGTACATATTGGTTCTAACTGCTTGCTGGGAGAACACAGAGAATTCCTTTGATTGGTCACCAAAGTCTGGATCATCCTCAATATGATTTGCCTTTGTGGGGGAGGGGTTCGGAAAGAAGCATATCTCAAGGGCTCCCTCTTTCATTTTCTCCTTCCTTCCTTTCTTTATTTTCTATAAGAGTGAATTATGATATAGCTGACCCATTTTTCTTTTTCTTTTTTATCTCTGACTCAGACTTCCAGACAGGAGTACAACAAGGGTCACATCAAATGATAATTTGCATTAAAAAGGTCAAGGTGAGTGGACTGTGCTTACATGGGTGTTTTGATAGATCAGTTCATTGCCCTTCAGATCCTAGCTGCCTTTTTGTTTCTTTCTGTTTCCTATTATGAGAACAAGTTAAAGACTATTGATAATACTAGAAATGGACCTCAGAAAAGGCCTAACTGACTGGTAGAGTAGTAAGAATACTTGACTCTAATCAGAGAAACTGCCCTTGAATCTTATCTCTGATATTATCTCTGTGACCTTAGGCAAATCATTTAAACTCCTTGAGTCTCAGTTTCCTCATCTGTGAAGTAAGAGGATGGAATTAGATACTACCTTTGGTACCTTTTGGCTCTACATTTAGGATCCTATGATGTTGCTAGGCTAGATAATCCTTATTTTCCAGTTAATCCTTATTTTGAGAGTTTGTAAGAGACAGAAAATTTCTGACTTGGACTGTTTAGTAACTAGCCTCTCAGGGAGAAAAAATAATTCATTGACAGTGTGCTTCATGTAAAAGAAAATCCTTCTCATGGCTAAAGCCATGTCACAAGAGGCCAGGAGACTTGGATCTTACTATCATTCATTATTACTGTGAGTTTCTCATACAATGTAAAGATGTCTTTATCTTATTTTCTTTCTTTCTTTTTTTTGAGGGGGTGAGGTGCAGATATTAATTAGTTTAATGGATATTTTAGTATTTAATTTTTCTAGAAGTATTCATGGATGTGAAGTCCTATGAGTACTTTGAATTTTTTACAGCCTTATATGGAAATCTAAGGGAAAGAAAATACAAGAAAAGAAAAGGAGAAAGGAATGATCTGGATCACACATCACTATTAGAGATTATGCAGAAAGGGTGATTCCTTAGACAGATTATAGGAAATGTTTTTCCCCAGGTGCTGGGGCCAATCAGAGTATTTCTCTGTGTCCTCTTAATAAGAGGCTAGGGTGCCTATCTACTTGAATAGAAAAGGTCTTTCAGTTAAAGGTTCATGCTGTATAGCTGTATAACCTTGTCAATTTGAGGAACTTGTCAAATAGATTAGGGTCTACCCTGATCACCTTAACATTTACTCCAAGTCTCTAACAATTGCAAACTATAGAGAATGTTAAGATTGAATGTTAAGATAGAAAATTGGGGGGTGGAGGGGAGGAAGCATTTCCTGCTAGTGCATTTAGAATGACAAAAAGTAGAATGTGAGAGCAGGAAAGGAACTTAGAACAACTTGGGTTTTTTTTCCCCAAATATTAAGCTAAAACTGTATTTTTTAAATTAATTGCTATTGGACCAGTTTGGGCAGTAAGCAGTTATTATTAATATTATATACCAGTAAAGGTTTGATCATTTGTTTCCTTAACTTCTCATGGTCACAGACCTTCAGACCTGTGTGTGGGAAATGTGGCCCCCCCCACCCCAAAAGTTTAAAATGCTAATATCCACAAACCTGGGGCCAGGCTCCTCCCAGTCTAAAAAGGGGCTGCCTCCCCTCCCCCCTCCTCTGTGATCTGAATCACATGATGAGGGAGACCCAAGGCTGGTCACATGGGGGAGGAGTTTAGAAGGCTGTCTCTGTGTCACCTCCCCCCCACTGGCTACACTGAATTCTGATTGGTTAGTTTTGGGCGCCAGTATCTTGGTGCACAGATTGTAACTGTGGAAGAAGGGTGGGGCCATCCATGTTAAAGGATAAAAGGGCTCAGGGGCTCATGTTTTACCATTCCATTAGGGAACAGCCCATTCTCAAGAGAATGTAAATAAAGCCCTTTGATACTTCTCCAACCTTAAGTCCCAGATATTTTGTTTGTTTATTTGTTTTTTTGGTTTTGCAGGGCAATAGGGGTTGAGTGACTTGCCCAGGGTCACATAGCTAGTAAGTATCAAGTCCCTGAGGCCTGATTTGAACTCAGATACTCCTGAATCCAGGGCCATGGATGCTTTATCCACTGCACCAACTAGCTACCCTGAGTCCCAGATATTTTTAAATGGGGTTTCTCACACTATGCTATCCTAAGAGGACCATACCCAGAGGGTGAACCAAGAGAGAAAATGAGCTTGTGGCCTCTCCCAATTTTTATTCAGTTTTGATAGAGGTGGGTCATTATTTTTTGATCAAAACAAATTTTTAACATAATTCAATTCCATTGGTTGACATTACTTGAGGGTGGTCTACATTAAAATGAATTCTACAGATGACATTGGGGAGAAGAATGTAAATAACCCTTGATGAAGGGCAAAGGTATTTAGGTATAGCTTGATCCCATCAATCCTTCAGGGAACTAGACTAAAGAGTCTATCTCCATTTCTTTTGTTCCCTTGAGTTTATCCCAGATAAGGAGAACATTATTTTCTGGTGTGTGTGGTAGTTGCAGGGGGGAAGGGGGTGCAGAGAGAAAGGACTGATCTCAGGGTCCCCCAAGAAATCCATTATTAATAATTATTTTCTCACAATGTAAAATGTTAAAGAAGAGAATTAGAAAATGGAAAATAGCACATTTGAGTCAACTGTGTCTTCAAAACAAAGGATATTAGGAAATGAAACAGACTGTTAGGCCTAGAAAAGATTTTCATAATAACTGACATTTCATAATATTTGGCATTTACTTCATTTGAAGAGAACTTTATTAATATTATCTCATTTATTCCTCATAATAACTCAGAGAGGTAGGTGTTATTACTATTCCCATGTTACAGATGAGGCGACTGAGGCATATAGGGGTTAAATGACTAACTTGGTTACATCAGTAAGCATGTAGTAGTTAATATGTTTCTGAGGCCAGATTGAACTCAGGCCTTTCAGAGTTCCATTTCCTGAATGCCTCTTTTTACCGTGTTAAGCAGTCTACCTGCTTGACAAACCTTTGGCAGCTAAATAATGCATTGTAGAGACTGCTAGCCCTGAAGTCAGAAAGATCTAAGTTCAAAATTGGCCTTCTTGTTGTTTTTCCTTCCTTCTCAATAAGGACCATAACACCAGGAGGTGATGTCATAAATTGAAGTGAACAGGATTTAAGTGAGGGAGGGTTTTGCAAGGTCCTCCACCTCTCTCTCTCCTCCAGAGCCATCTGGATAAAGTGACAAAATATATATTATGAAAACTGGATATGTGCCCAAATAAGGGGCTTAAGATAATTGTTGTTAAGTGACTTTCCCAGGGTCACACAGCTACTTATAGAAATTATGTGTCTGAGGTGAGAATTGAACTCATGTCCTTTTTGTTTTGTTTTGTTTTGTTTTTTGTTTTGTTTTTTGTTTTTGCAGGGCAATGAGGGTTAAGTGACTTGCCCAGGGTCACACAGCTAGTTAAGTGTCAACTGTCTGAGGCTGGATTTGAACTCAGGTCCTCCTGAATCCAAGGCCAGTGCTTTATCCACTGCGCCACCTAGCTGCCCCAAACTCATGTCCTTTTGACTCCGGGTCCAATGCAGTATCCACTGCACCACCTAGCTGCCCCTAAATTTGGGTTTATATATTTACTAATTGCATATCCCTTGGCATGCCACTTAACCTTTGTCTGCCTCTATTTCCTCAAATGTAAAATGGGGATAATAATAACATTTATCTCCTAGGATTGTTGTTAGGATAAGATGAGTTAATATTTGTAAAGCCCTTAGCACAATGCCTGAAACATAGTAGGCAATTAATAAATGATTATTTCCTTCCTTCCTGTTTTTCTAGGTTCTTAGAAACCAAAGTTACAATGAATGTTTTTCTAGAATATTAATAAAATCATGAGAAAATATGATTTACATTTGAAAAAGCAAGAGCATTGAAAATGTGTTAAGGGGCCTTCATGACAACATTTAAAGCATTAGAAAGCTATCTGCCCTTCTCTACAACTTTCAACAAAAGCTCAATTTAATATCTATATTCCCTCTTTGTATCATTTTCATTTGACTGGACATTATAGCATAGCTTCTTGGTGAGGCAAAAAGAAAAAGAAAAAAAAGCCTGTAACAAAGCCTGTACTATTCTTAAATACCTCCTGATTTCATTGCACATTTTCCTCACTCTCTGGATATTCTTCCCAACAAAGTCCCTCAACAAAGAAACATAATTCTTTTTTGATGTTGGGATTCTATGACTGAAATCTAATCCTGTCTATCCTATTGGGAAGAATGATCAGGGAGAAGGGAAGAGCTTACAAAACAACATATTTCTTCACTGCAAAAGTAGAATTAATAGAAAATGGGAGGGTATAGTTTCGCAAGGATTAATATCAGGACATGTAGTCCACAGGACCAACAGCCAAATGGATAGATCATTAAGTAATAGCACTGAAAATGATTCTCTAGGATGCGCAAATAGCACCAGTAGGGTACATGTACTCAGAGAGGTGTGGAGTAAGACAAATTAAGAATGTTGTATACAGATACATGTTTGGTGCTATGGCCATGGAATCCATAAAGCTAAAAAATATTAAATATAAAGATAGGTTTTTTTACAAGGAAACCAAAAGTGTATTTCCTTTAGTTTGGCAATCTTATTTGAACTGAGGGTTGGAGGACTGAAAAATGACCCAACAACAAACTGAGAGTATGTTTCTTTTTGTAGGTTTGTTCAGGGAAACCTTAAACATTAAAACCAGATATTAGATAGCAACTATGAAAACAGATGAGCAATGTAAATATAACATAAAGATTACATTTGAGTTTGAGACCATTTATATTCATTTTACAGCTGAGGAAATTGAGGCTCAGGAAATAAATTGCTGATGTACTATATTGATTTTGTAGAAGAAAAAGGGCTAAAATCTAAATATTCTATGTTCAGAAAACAGGCCTCCTTCCTCTACCCCACGTTACCTCTGAATACCTTCTATCCCCAAACTTTAGGATAATGGAACCTTTCCATTGGAAATCACTCATATTAAGGTAATCTGCATGTACTGAACACACTTAAAGATTTCAGACATGATTCATGTTTTTAGATGAGTCACTGAAGATGGAAAACCTTCTGTGAGAGCTTTGGCAGTTTCATCAGAAGATGTCAGGTCACTGTAGAGGATGCTGAGATTAATATGAAATGGAGAGAACCAGTTGGCTTCAGAAACATTGATTTCATTCCCGCCCATCTCCACTGCTAGTTATGAGCTGGCAACAGGGTCACCTGGAGTTTCTAATATATATTTTCCCTGCTTCTTGTTGTAGTGTGATGATTTCAAGTTTGAGTTCTTGTTTCATTAGGAAGTTTCTAAGGAGACCAGAGGCTTTTTCCCCCTTCTTCAACGCTAGTGTCTCTTCTACCGTTTGGCTCTGCTTTCTTTTTGAAATCCACAAACATGGATTGTAAAGCACATACTGAAAGATTCTAGGAAGTAGCAGTTTCTATAAAGGTTTAATCAGATTCTCTTAATATGATATATAACACAGGAAGCCCAATTTGATGAGAATTAGGAAAATTCATCTTGCTGATTAAAACACACATACATAGGATGTCTGACTCTTCCTATTTATGTGGCCTTGGTATGTCTCTGGGTCTTATTTAAGTCAATTATAAAAGAGCTTGGACTAGAAGAATTCTAAGGTCATTTCCTGTCCTATGATCCCCAATATTCCTTCCTGTCTTCAATAGTCAGGAGGTAATATCCCCTAAGTATGACAGGGAAAAGGCTTCCCAGTACCATTCTTTTCAATTTTCACTAAAACCAGGCTCCTTATAATGCAGGCTTTTGCTCTTAAAGCTAGAATTCTCCGAAATTTTATTGCTTTTTAAAATTTGCATTTTTCTTATTATTAATTATTTGGAGCAGTTTTTCATATGTCCTTTTTGTTTTGTTTTGTTTTGTTTTGTTTTGTTTTTTTGTTTTTTTTGGTGAGGCAATTGGGGTTAAGTGACTTGCCTAGGGTCACACAGCTAGTAAGTTTTAAGTGTCTGAGGTCGGATTTGAACTCAGATACTCCTGAATCCATATATGATTCCTAAGTAACAAAGACTAATGAGTGAAGTGGTCATCTTTATCAATCAATTCTAATGAGAAGAAACTGAAATCGAACAGAGCATGGCACCAATTTGGGAGCAGTGGGTTTAGTGCTCAAGATAGCAAGGCCCAATGAATCAGCTTAAAACACAGAAGAGAAGGGTAGTATTGTTACTACTATGTTCAACTTAATGCCTATTTTTTAAAGTTTTGAGTTCCAAATTCTATCCCTTCGTCCCTCTTTCCCCTACCTGCTGGTCCTTAAGGGGGTAAGCTATCAGATATAGGTTGTAAGTAACGTCAGCAAAGATTGTTTTGATAATTACCACTTTACAATACAGTTTGAGATCTAGTACTGTTAGACTGCCATCTTTTGCATCTTTTTTTCACTTTATCCACTGTGCCATCTAGCTGCCCAATTTTATGGCTTTTAATCTACGGATCCATATGAACTTAATGGAGTGGACAAAGCAATAGATAGGTATAATCTTTGACTCCTCCGTTTTCCTCATCCCAACACATTCCATTAATTTATCTAAAATTTTGTAATCTTCTGTGGTGGAAGATCTTTCATTTATACTTTAATTTCAACTCCCAATGCAATAATTCTTTTTTTTTTTTTAAGTGAGGCAATTGGGCTTAAGTGACTTGCCCAGGGTCACACAGCTAGTGAGTGTTAAGTGTCTGAGACCAGATTTGAACTCAGGTACTCTTGACTCCAGGGCCAGTGCTCTATCCACTGTGCCACCTAGCTGCCCCCCAATGTAATAATTCTTGATTAGATCCCCATTACTTCTCAACTATAGGTGGCATTGTAGAGGGGAAAGAAAGATCACTATATTTACAATTAAAGTATCTGAGTTCAGATTCAGTATGCTGTTTCTTAAGTATGTAACCTTAGAAAAAACTTTTAACTCATTTGAGCATGATGAGTTAAAATGAATCTTCACTTGTTCCCCAATAACTGCTACTCCCTCCCTTTAACCAAGCCTTCTCTCTCTCTCTCTTCCTTCCTATAGCTATCTGATCTTATCTAACTATTCCTCCTCCTCCATAAAACATTTCCTCTTCTCCATTCCCTCAATGTCTTCCAATTTTCCAATTTCTTATCAATCTTTTCCCATAGTCTTCCTTTGAACTTATGTCAGTTTTCCTTAAACCAATTATTTATGTATTTATCTTTCTTCACAATAAAGCTTCTAGCTCTTGGAGAGCAGGGTTACTTATGTCTATCATTGTTGCTGCATACACTGGGCTCTGTAAATTGCCTATGGTAATAAAATTTTATGAATGCCTGAGTGAATGAATGAATGAATGGATGGTTTACAGTATCAGAGATGTATATTCGAAAGACAATGTTTGAAACTTTCTACTTACCTTTCTCTCTGTTCCTTACACATGGCTCTCCCACTCACTCCCAAAGAATATAATGACTATCCACCATTCCTGAAAGCCATTTCCAACCTCACTTCCAACTGATAGAATGAATATATATAAATATAAATATATATATATAAATATATATATATAAATATATATATATATATATATATATATATATATATATATATATATATATATATATATATATATATATATATATTTTGGTGAGGCAATTGGGGTTAAGTGACTTGCCCAGGGTCACACAGCTAGTAAGTGTCAAGTGTCTGAGGCCGGATTTGAACTCAGGGCCTCCTGAATCCAGGGCCAGTGCTCTATCCCTTGCACCACCAAGTTGCCCCTCATAGAATATTTTGTTTTGTTTTGTTTGTGTGTGTGTGTGTGTGTATGTGTTTGGCAATTGGGGTTAAGTGACTTGCCCTGGGTCACATAGCTAGTAAGTGTTAAGTGTCTGAGGTTGGATTTGAACTCAGGGCCTCCTGAATCCAGGGCCAGCACTCTATCCACTGCGCCACATAGCTGCTCCATAGAATTTATTTATTTATTTTGCAGGGCAATGAAGTTTAAGTGACTTGCCCAGGGTCACACAGCTAGTAAGTGTTAAGTGTCTGAGGCTGGATTTGAACTCAGGTCCTCCTGAATCCAGGGCCAGTACTTTATCCACTGTACCACCTAGCTGTCCCTCCATAGAATATTTTTTAAAGAAGTTCAAGTACCTACTCCTACATGAAGCATTCCCTGATCTCTGATTCTCCCCCAACTGCAAATATCCTTCCTTGCCAACTAGCTTTTATTTCTTTGCCTTGACATTGTTCTATATTATTGGATATATTTATTCAGTATAGAATTTTGTACAGAACGAACACACTTCCTATTTAATAGAATGTAATCACTTTGACAGCAGGGGCTTTCCTTTTTTGCTTTTGTTTCCTTAGGGCTCAAAATAGACTTCAACATATAGTAGGTAATAGATAAATTATTGCTGGTTGATTTCTTCATTTTTCTAATGTTTACGTTAATAAATGGTTAAACAGCAACGGAGAGGGGGGCAGCTAGGTGGCGCAGTGGATAGAGCACCAGCCCTGGAGTCAGGAGTACCTGAGTTCAAATCTGGCCTCAGACACTTGACACTTACTAGCTGTGTGACCCTGGGCAAGTTACTTAACCCCAATTGCCTCACCAAAATAACCCCAAAAAACAAAAAACAAAAAAACAGCAATGGAAAGGCATTCATGGAGGTGGCATAATGAAATGAAGACTTTCTATAATGCAAGTTAGGAAAATCTGATTTCCTCATTCTCTGTCAATGATGAAATGTTATATGTACCTTATGCCAATCATTTCCCTTCTTTTGGGGCTCAGCCCCTTTGTTGGTTTTTTTAAAGAAAAGTTTCAGGGGGTAGGGCAGAATCACGGTGGTGGAATACAGTCAACAACCCAGCTGAATTTTCCCAACATTCTCCTCTAAACAACTTTAAAATAATGCCTCAAATCAAATTTTGGAGCAACAGAGCCAACAAAAGGTGAAAGAGTGATGTTTTCAGTCTAAGGCAAATTAAGAGGTCTACGGGAAAGGTCTGTGACACTGAGCTAGAGGCCTGTCCATATCACATGCCCAGGCAGCAACAGCTGCAGGCCTTGGGGACTTCTTTGACATCAATAACAGCCTTAGGATCTCTCAGTCCAGAGATGGTAAGGGAATCAGGTCTGGAAGAAATTAAGGGAGAAGCTGGCACTGAGTATAGCTCACACTGATTAGCCCATAAGGAGTTAAAGTTGCAGTTCCATGTAGAAGAGGCATACTTGTAGTGAGTCACAAGGGAGCAGGGGGCCTGGTTAAAGTTCCAAAATGGAAAGGAATGCTACAGCTTGTGGCTTTAAGCTAGCAAGGGCCTTTCGAAGGTATAGATAAGAATTGATAAGAAAATATAGATAAGAAAGTCAATAAATAGCCAAGAAAAATGAGAAAGCAACAATAACAACAAAGTTACTATTGTGGTAGAGAAGAATAATATAAATCTCAGAAGAAAATAATAATAATATAGCTACAGACAAAGCCCCAAAGAAAAATGTTAATTGAATCTAAATCCTGCAAGAATTTTGGAAGAATTAAAGAGATAATAGGGGTAGAGAAAAAACTGGGAAACATAATGAGAGTGATATAAGAAAATTATTAAAATAATTTATAATGGGTATTATAAAATACTACTGTGCTATAAGAAATGATGAGCAGAAAGTTTCAGAAAAACCTGGAAAGACAAACTGATGCAAAGTGAAGTAAGCAGAATGAGGAGAACATTGTACACATTAACAGCAATGTTGTCCAATGATCATTTGTGAATGGCTTAGCTATTCTAAGCAATACAATGATCCCAGACAATTCTGAAATACTAAAAATGAAAAATACCATCCAACTCCGGAGAAAGAATTTACAGAATCTAAATGAAAAAATTTCTCTTTCTTTTCTTTTTCTTCCTTCCATCTATTTTTCCCACAACATAACTAGTATTAAAATGTTTTGTATGATTGTACATACATAACATATCAAATTGCTTACCATCTCATGGAAGGGAGAGGAGAGAGAGAGAGAGAGAGAGAGAGAGAGAGAGAGAGAGAGAGAGAGAGAGAGAGAGAGAGAGAGAGAGAGAGAGAGGGAGAGAGAATTTGGGACTCAAAATTTTAAAAAATGAATGTAAAAATTGTTTGTTGCAGAAAATGAACTATTTTAAAATAAATTTTTGAAAAGAGAATTAGCAGCATAGTAAAAAGAGACACAAAAATACTAAAGAAAATCATATCATTGAAAAAGAATTGGCCTATTGGTGAAAAAAAATGGCACAAAAATTTACTGAAGAAAAGAACTCATTAAAAAGCAGAATTGGTGAAATGGAAAGGAGGTACAAAAATTCACTTAAGAAAGTACTTACCCCCCCTCTCCCAAAGGAAAGATAGTACTTCCAGGTGCAGCTAGGTGGCACAGTGGATAAAGCACCCGCCCTGGATTCTGGAGGACTTGAGTTCAAATCCGGCCTCAGACACTTGACACTTATTAGCTTTGTGACCCTGGACAAGTCACTTAACCCTCATTCCCCTCTCCCCCACCAAAAGAAAATACTTCCTTAAAAATTAGAATCAGGCAAGTGGAAGCTAACAGCTCCATAAGATATCAGAAAAGAATAAAAAATCAAAATAATGAGGAAATAGAAAATGTGTAATATCTCATTAAAAAAACAAATCTACCTGGAAAATAGAACAAGGAGAGATAACTTTAAGAATTATTTGGACTACTTGAAAGTCATGATAAAAAAGGGAGATCTAGACATCATTTTTACAGATATTATTAAGGAAAACTGTCCTGATATTCTAGAACCAAAGGGTAAAATATAAATTGAAAGAACCCACCAGTCACCTCCTGAAAGAACTCCTATGATGAAAATTCCAAGGAATATTATAGCCAAATTCCAGAGCTCCAGCGTAAATGAGAAAATATTGAAAGTATCCAGAAAGAAATAATTCAAATATGGTGGAGTCATGTTATAAACATGTAAGATTCAGAAGTTTCCACATAAAACAATCAAAGAACTTGGAATATTACATCCAAGGAAGACACTAGGATTATAATAAAGAATAGCCTACCAAGAAAAACTGAGTGTAATCTTTCCAGTGAAAAAGTACACACACACCTATACATATGTGATACACACACATATATACACAAATGTGTGTATATATGTATGTATTCATAATTAAATTGAGAACTTTCAAGCATTCCTGATGAAAAGATCAGTCAAATAGAAAAGTAGACATTCAAACTACTGACTTATGAAAACCATAAAAAGGAGGCATGAAAGAGTAATCCTTAGTAACTCAAAAAACTTAAACTGTTTATATTTCTATATAGGAAGATGATACATATAACTTCCAAGAACTTTATTATTATTAGGATGATTATAAAGGAATGTACATGGATAAAGGGCATGAATGTGAATCAATTAAGTTGGGATAATTCTCCATCACCACCAAAAAAAAAAAATCAGAAAAAAGGAAAAGAGGCAAGGGAAAGGTAGAATGGGGAAAATTTTGTCACATAAAAAAGACATATAAGAAATAAATTTCATAGGGGTAGGGAATACTGAGATAGGTGACAGGGAATGTATACACACACACACACACAGAAACACACACACACTCATCTGGGTGTTAGATATCTGTCTTACCGAATAAGGAAATAGTGGCAGAATGGAATGAATGATATGGGGACGGGGTGATAAAAAGGAGGACTGACTAAGGGATGTAGGAGTCAGAAATAAAACAGACTTTTGAGGAGAGGAGAGGAGAGGAGAGGAGAAGAGAGAGAGAGAGAGAGAGAGAGAGAGAGAGAGACAGAGAGAGACAGAGACAGAGAGACAGAGACAGAGAGAGAGACAGAGACAGAGACAGAGAGAGACAGAGAGACAGAGAGAGAGAAGAGAAAACAGGATGGAGGAAATACACAATTAGTAATCATAACTGTGAATATGAATGGTATTTGCTCACCCATTAAACAGAACTAGATAGTAGAAAGAAATAGAAATAAAAATCTGATGACATGTTTGCAAAAAAACATATTTACAATAGGAAGACATACAGATTGTTAAAATAAAGGGGTGGAGCAAAATCTATTCTGCTTCCGCTGAAGTAAAAAAGTTAGGGGGAGCAGTCATGATCTCATACTAAGCAAAAGCAAAAATAGACCTAATTACAAGAGAATTGTGGTAATTATATTTTGCTAAAAAAATATCTTAGGTAATGAAATTATATCAGAAATTTTTTTTTACAGCAAGGTTCTCTGGTAAAGGCTTCATTTCCCAAACAAAAAAGGAATGGAATCAAATTCATAGAAAATAAGTGTTATTCCCCAATTGATAAATGATGAAAGAATATAAGCAGGCAATAGTCAGAAAAAGAAATGAAAGCTCTCCATATCCATATGAAAAAAAAATACTCTAAGTCATATTGATTAGAGGAACGAAAATTAAAACA